>NW_015386710.1:1268384-1282661 GCF_001527695.2 Protobothrops mucrosquamatus
TGACTGCTTTTTAGAAGGCCAGATCCTGAAGTTGAAACTCAAATACTTTGGCCACCTAATGAGAAGGAAGGACTCACTGGAGAAGGGCCTAATGCTGGGAAAGATTTAGGGCAATAGAAGAAGGGGACGACAGAGAATGAGGTGGCTGGATGGAGTCACTGAAGCAGTAGGCATGAACTTAAATGGACTCCAGAAGATGGTAGAGGACAGGAAGACCTGGAGGAACGTTGTCCATGGGGTTGCGATGGGTCGGACACAACTTCGCAATAAAACAACAACCACCACCACCAATTTAATAGTCACATGGTGAAGAGTTGAGAAATCAAATAAGAAATTGTTTTTTCTCATTCCTGAATCAGTTTAGCCTTTTCCAGAGCCTCTCCCTCTTCCCAAAAATGGGATGGGGTGATCAGCATTCATTCGTATTTTATTTATGCTGGATTTAGACGTAATAACTAGAACAGTTCAGCTAAAACAAGTATTTCTCATATTCCTTTTATGATTACTCATTGCTTTAGCCCAGTTTTCCTTGAAGTCTCAGACAAGTGAGCAGCATGGGAGGGTTCCCTTGTCAAATATACATGCAATTTGCTCCTTTAGGAGGGTAAGTTTATATTCAAAGTGATCCAGCTGTTTTTATCCACCACTGTCAGCACATCTGTTTCTTTTTGCTGTTAGGGAGAATAGCATTCTTCTGCTGTTGTTGCAATTTACTTTCTCTTTCCCTAGAGCTGCTGACCTTTGTCAACCTTGGAATGTACTTTGTGGAATAGTCTGGGAAATCCAATGTAAATCAACCACATTTGCCATTCTGCCACTTGAATTCTTGTTTCACCGAAATGATCAGCTGGTCTGGCGCTTTTCTGCAACAAAGAATAAAGCCACGGCGAGAAGAAAATTGCCTTTTGCCAAGGCATTCTCTTCAGAAAAGAAATTGTGCCAGCTTGGAAGGTTTTAGGTCATGCTTGTTTTGGATTGTTTTGTCCAACAAGTCTAGAAGACACCAACTTGGGTAGATACTAGACAGATTTTTAAAGAGGATATAGGTAGAGGAAGAGGAATATGTGGAAAAATATATGCATTTAGTGGTGTGGATAGATACGTTCGGGAAAATAGAATTGTCTCTTTTACTGCTTTTCAAAGTTGTATTTATTTTAGTTAATAGTTTATATTCTTAGCCTCATAGTGTTTAATCATTCAATCTACTTTTTATATTAAAGAAAAAATATTGTTACTAAGGAAATGTAGAATCATTTCTTGGCTTCATCATGAAACTTGCTTATAACTCTGCAGATTGTTGCTTCCATCTACTCACAGGGCTATTTTTAGAGGAAAGATAATAACAACAGATAGGAAATTACAGAATAACAGAGTTGAAAGGAACCTTGGAGGTCCAACCCCCTGTCCAAGCAGGAAACCTTGTACCATTGCAGACAAATGGTTGTCCAATCTTTCCTTAAAAACCTCCAGTGTTGGAGCACTCATAACTTCTCAAGTCAAGCTGTTCTATTGATTAATTGTTCTAACTGTCAGGAAATTTCACCTTAGTTCTAGGTTGCTTCTTTCTTTGATTAGTTTCCATTAGTTTCCACTTTAAGCTAATCCAAAACTAGGAAAAAAAACTTGATACACAGACATATAAACTGAGCAATTGCAACCCTCATTATACAAAGATAAAAAATTGTTTTAAAAAATCCTGGATTACATAAACGCCAGAATGAATATATTATTTGATTTGGTATTGGACGCAATAAATAATGTAGTTTATTTCATATCTCTTTTAGCTCTGGAACAACTGCTGACAGAACTTGAAGATTTTCTGAAGATACTAGATAAAGAGAACCTCAGCAGCACAGCTGTAGTCAAAAAAAGCTTTCTGGCTGACCTTCTTCGACTGTGCACAAAATCAAGTGGTAAGCAAAATCACATGAACAACTATTGACTTTGGAAGATTTATCTTTCTTGCTGGTACTCCAACCTATCTATTTCTCCTTTTTGTTTGAATCTTATTCCCAAGTGAGATGTAAAAGGGAAACAAATATCCTTTATCAGCATGAAAACAAATTTATTTATTGGGGTAATATGTGTTTGAGGACTGGGATCTGTTTAATTAGATGCAAACTTTGTTATCAGTTAGTTGCTCAGAATAGGTCTACAAAGACTACACTATTTACAGATGATGGTAGGGATTAAAAACGGATTATGAAATTTTTGTTCAGTTGTGTTTCTCCTAATTTGCTTTATAAATTAATGACATTCAAGATGACAGCAAAGTCCGTTAGAGTGTGCAATAAAATGTATTCCCTTTTATTGTAAGCAACATAAATTATTTTTATTCATTGAAGTTTACTATTTGCTAATAAGATTAATTTGCAAAGGATGAATCACCTTCCTTTTTGTCCTTTGTTCTCGTTTCTCTGTTTTATTCAAGATAAATTCTGCAGGAACAAAGTCCAGTAAAGTGCTTCTCAGCTATACCTCATGAGAACAGAGCATATCTGGGAAGGGAAGAGCAAAATGTTTTTATAACTTGTTTTAAAATATCTGCCATAAAGTAAAGCACATAAATTAGCTTATCACATCTTGTTACTTTCAAGAGCCATGTTGGATGATGATAATGGGAATGATGGTCCCACACACAATGGGAATGATGGTCCCACACTGCTGTACATGTACACACACAACAAATACAAAGCAGTAAAGTGTTTATCTTTATACTGTAGGTGGTGATGAAGAATACATTTATATGAACAGAGTAACCATAAGTAAACTACATGGGGAACCAGAGAAAGCCAACAAAGGTAGGCATCAAATGGTATTATCATTCAAATGTATCTAGATGGCACCAAGCTTAAAAATAAACTGTTCTAGAAACACAAGCATTACTATTCACATGGGAAAAAAGAGATATCATACTGTGTTGAAGTCATCAGGTTTGTGGTCTTTGATACCTTTACTGCCGTATAGTGAAAAATAAATACATATCAAGTAATTTTCTTGTTTAGCTTAATACAATGAATGAATAATATGAATTGTTGGAAACATATTACAGTGTTCTTCTGTGTTCGTTCAGCATCTCTGAAGAGCACATTTTAACCGTATAGCATACATTCATATCAAAGCATGAGAAACTACCACATATAGTATCTTCTATTCTGTGACATTAGAATAAATAATAACTGCTTGTAGCCTCTAGGTAGAAGGATATTTTGCCTTCAAAAGCTTTCTGTATACATAGATTCTCTTTCTATGAATACTAAAAAGCTCCGTACATAGATATTAAATACCATGAATATTAAAATCACCTTATGTAGAATGATTCCTTAAAACAGTACATGTGTCCATCTCTAACAGAGAGTTGGTTTGATAAACCCTTACTACTTAATCTGTTTTGCTTTCTGCATCTGCCTTGTCTGGCTTGAGCCTATAACTCATTCCATTTTGGGATTTATAGATGGAAAAATATAGCCCCTGGTATCTGTCTGTAAGTTGTATAGAAGCAGAAAATCTGAGAAGACGTGGGAAGAACAGCAGATGTCTGATTTGTTTGGCTAATAACATTACTATACTATGCATAGTTTGTTTTGCTGCTTCCCTTCTTATGCCAGAAAACTATTAAAAGTTTCAGATGCAGAGCTGTTATTGTGGCTCGTCAGGCTCAGTCCCAAAAGAACTGTGGTTTTAGCTTTATTTTTAAATTGTACAAGAATGTAACAAAGTTCATGCCAGATTCTTTCCAGCGTCTTGGTAATCACTGCTTACCATTTGGGTAGCTATCAGACCATCCAACTTTAGAATACTCTTTTTTCAGTGAAAGTTTTGCTTAGTGTATTTATAGGGATGCTTGAAGTGATTTCAAATATAACCTCTTTGTATATAAAGATATTTTCCAAGTATAGAAATCATGTTGATCTCTCTTATATCACCATACCATAAAATGACAGGTCTGAATCGTTCAGTCTTTTGCAGTATATTATCCTCCTCATATTTTGGATAATGTCCTTCATGATTTTTAGACAGCCTTGAGCACCCTGATAGGAAAACTTCAAGAGAGTTATAGTTATATGTTCCAGGAATAAGCAATTTGGAGATATTCTCAGTGCTTTGGATTTCAACTTCCACCATTCCCAGCAAACATGGCCAAATGGGAGATAATTGTGGTTGTTGTTATACTGTTTACTTACATCATCTTTATGTTTATTTATAATTTTAAAGTCTCCTTGAATCTATTAAAAAAACCAAGGGCTTGCTGAATTCTGGGGACAACATCTGATGTTTTATCTCAGCGGTTCTCAACCTATGGGTCGCAACCCCATTTGGGGTCGATCGACCATTTCATGGGGGTCGCCAAGCAAGGCTGTCCGCCATTTTTTTCCCTTTTCTGGTGGGTGCCTTACCTCCCTTGAGCTGGGCCAGCTGGTGGTCGGCCTGCTCTGTCTCTGCCGCTTGCCAGCTATGCCTCGGCCGGCGCAGGGGGCGGAACCACGCATGCGCGGCGCTCCTGGGCAGGGAAAGTCCTCGACTTACGACCGGTTGGGTAGTCCTCAACTTACGACCGGTTTAGTCCTCGACTTACGACCAGTTGGGGTCACGGCATTAAAAAGGTTGAGAACCACTGTTTTATCTGGTTATAACCATAATAAAATACACTTTTCAGGGATTTTAAACAGGTGTTGTATCTATTTCTTTCCAAATATTGTCAAGCCCCAAAGAATGAAATAGTTTATTCCTTACCATGCTGCATTTGCAAATTAGCTGAAAATCAGGTTGGCAGTATTTACTGTCTAACTACAATTAAATTTTTTTCTCAGTCAGTTTTTTTTTCCTTTGGTAGTTTAAACTATCCTTAGCAACAGTAAGGAAAGGGTGAATCCTTAAAAAAATTGATTTAGGCATCAACTGGACCTTCCAAGTAGACTGATTATTTATAAGACATCATAGACGTTGCAGTTTTCAACGTTAACTGAAGTATTACTGTACCAGTAATTTCACAACCACCAAAAATGTGGGTCTTGAGCTATATTACTTTTTCACCATATTTTTGGAGTGAAATCAATTGCCATTTTGGTGGTTTAGACTAAATAGGCTAATTAATCATATTTTTCTTTCAAAACAAAAGTGGAGCATCTGAGATTATGGTTGAGTATAACAAATATCATTTATTTGTTGTGATTTCTCTTTGGATTATGACATTAGGTTACCAAGATTCCTTGACTAATGGAGAAATGGAGCAGTATTTATATCCTCCACAGAAAAGTTTGCCAGATCTTCCACCTTCAAAAATAGTAAGTCCCTGATGTAAATAATATCATACAGATATATAACTTGTTTAATCTTGGTTTCATTTGTAAGATTTGTCTTTTAGGAGACTGCTGAGCAAATCAGTTACTTCTCTTTTTTGGGGACTATGAAATGACGTTGTGTTACTGAGGTCATGGACAGAAGCTCAGGAATGTCGTACTTGATGTACTTTTTCAATTAAAAAAGAGAAAACCTGCAATAAAATATATATACAGCTTGGACCTAGTGTGGGAGGAAGTGAAAACCTGTGGGTGGTCTGCTGAGGAAATAACTGTGTAAACTGCAGTCAAAGGGTGATCAGATGGATTATTACTGTGAAATCCTGCTGCAAGGATTTAGAGTGAGTGATCCCATCAAGGTATCTGGGGAAAGGAAGCCTGAGAAAAACAGAGACTTTAAGATGTACAATTTCATTGTCCAAGTGGTTTTAGTATTTAGTGTTTTTAGTCAATTTAGTTAGATAGTTATAACTGTTTTGGGGTTTTTTGGGGGGTAGAATGAGAAGCTGTTTTTAGAGACAGCAACTCCCAAATGCACAATCCATTCTTTTCCCCATACTATTCTGTAATTTTAAAAATCTACAGACAGTAGATGCTCAAATGTATATTTAAAGGCTTTTTTCTCAGCATGTTAGCTCAATACAATTTCTTTGAAATTCTATGCTTTAACACAGGGGTATCAAACTCAATTTCACTGAGGGCCGCATCAGCATTGCAGTTGCCCTCGGGGGGAAGGGGGTGTGTGGTCAGGGTGGGTGCAGCCTACTGGGTGGGCATGGATGGAGTGGGTATGGTCTACTGGGTGGGTGTGGCCAGCTCTACATCATTCACGTCAAGGGAGCCTGTGGGGGCCTGAGCAGGAGTGGGACAGATCTGAGGGTCTCTGACAGAAAGGGGTGGGACCAGGGCAGAGCCCATAAAGCCGGATATGTGAAGTAGGCAAGGGCCATTTGCTGGCCACTTCCAGGCGATGGTGCATTTCTTCATTCCTCACAAAGGGTGACACCTCCCCAGCATGCACCCAGGGGGTGGGGCCAACGTGGCAGGGGCTGGTTCCTCGCTGTTTCCAGACGGCCTTGTGGAGCTAAGACTGAATGCATTTCAACATAGATGGCCACCACGAAATTGTACATTGGCTCCCGGCCGGCCTGGGCCAGGGCCAAGGCAGGGGGGGCCGTTCCCTCACTGTTTCCAGGATGGCTTCGCAGGCCACATGAAACCACTTTGCGGGCCGCATCCAGTCCCCGGGCCTTGTGTTTGACATGTCTGCTTTAACAGTTTTGGAGACACAGCTGTATTCTTATATCCATGATATGTAAATGATAAGATGTTAGATGTTAGACTTAACATCTAATTGGCATTTTTACTCAAGCTAGAGGTAGATACAGTAAGCTCTTCTCTTCCTCCTTTTCTAGATGTGTTGCTGAAATGCAGCACCCAGCATGCTGGAAGTCCTAGTTCAGCAACCTTTAGCATGTCAGAAGTTGCTTAGCACTGGTCTAGAAGATCAGATCTAGGCTCTGGCGATTCATACTGGAATGCATAAAGATTAAACAGTTCATGCTATTCCATTTAATGCTGGGTGGGCAGCAATAAATAAGGTAGACAACTTTTCTGACTTTTGGTAAATAAATGCTGGCTTTTCATAGACATGTTATACCACAACAGCAATAGCTGGATTGACCTATATACATACTAGCACTTATTTGGTGGGAAATATTGCTTTGATTTGTAAATATTGCCTTGATTTGTAAAGAGCAAATAAAGAAATGCTTTTGGTAGATGTCAGGTTGAGAAGGAAGATTATTTCACTTAATTCTTAATTCACTTTTTATTATTTCTAAATTTATTACGCACTCTACAGCAAAAGCTGCCAGGGAAATATACAATAAATGTGTGGATTAAAAATTAATGTAAAAACAGTACAAAACAAGAATAAACTAAAGGAGCAGAGACTAAAACTGGCATTGATTTAGAAGAACCTAATAAGCAATCAAAAGATCACCACATGATACTTGATATTGAAAAGACTATAAGATTGTTGCCAGAGGGCTTTGTTTAGAAAACAAAGAAAACAAAAACTCTACCCTGTTAGGGTTATAGTTGAGGAGAACCTCACACCTTAGAATATGAGATCTATTCTTGCTTCTCTTTTATGCCCTTTCTTATCAAGCTTATTTCTAGCTAAGATTTTCTTAACATTGTCGCTGGTCAATCACAGTAGATGTCACTAACCATTCTGGGAATAATTTATGATTCGTGTATCTAACCAAGAGGATGAAAGCATGAAATCAATCCTGTGCATGGTACTTGATTGTAAGCAGCAACTCTAGCCATTCCTGTTATTTTCAGAAAGGAAATCCCAAGAGCTAAGATAGGATCTGTTTCAAAGCAATTCATCAGTGAAGATTTCAAAGCAAGCTCAGTCTAGATGTTCATAAATAATCAGAAGAGAATTTTATCTGCAAACCTCTTGGTTATTATCAAGACTATGTTGTGACTGTTTTAAAGAATTGCACATGGGCTATTTCTGTGCATACATACAAAAGCATCATTTTTAGAATTGGATCTGAAGCACCCTACATAGTGATGGGATTCAAATATGTGAACAAATGGTTCTCTGTGAGGATGCCGCTTCTGAAAGTCCATTCTGGGCCTTAGTTACTGGTTCTGCCGAACTGGTGCAAACTGTCTGAATCCCACCACTGACTATACAGGTTGTTTCTTTCCACAATGGAAAAATAAGTCAACTTGAGAGAGTTGTTAAGCTTAACTTTGAATAATAAAGCTCAAACACCCCCCACCCTTTTATAATTGCTTATGTATCTTTCATTAATTTCTTTATATTTGTCTTATTTCTTTAATATTAGGTTATAGGCATTTGTAGATTGTATGTCACATATACATTTGGAAGTCCCTTGAGAGTGTATACTTAGCTTACTTCCTTCAAGTCTGTCATGAGTGTTTGAGACACTTTTGTGATAACTAGGTCTTCACAGAAATTAAATTATTAACCATTCATTTCCAAGCAGGCTATAGACTCAATATGTTTTCCTTATGGCTCAGCTTTTTAAGGGGCAATCACAGAAAGAGGAACCTAATTAACAAGTCAGTTTACTAGCATGTCCCCAGCATCCCACCTCTTACAAATGTTAATAAACAGCTTAATAGCATTTGAATGCAGTGGCTTAACACAGATATATTAACAAGCCAGTTTTACTAGCAAGGTTGGAATGCTAAATGTTTCTAGAAATGCCCAGATTAGTTAGAAAAAGAGAAACTGGGGGGGGAAGGGGAGAGGAGGGATTATGCTTAAAATGGACAGCCTAATATATAGTAGAAATAGAAGTAACTGCTTAGAAATGTGATATGTGATCAGGAATTTGACATAGAATATACAGTAATATATCCCTTCATATTGTTTACATCAGGGTGAGTTGAGAGGTATATTCAGTATACTCTGTATCACTGCATTATAAACATATAGGTCCACTTGAATTAATTTGTAGCATTGTGTATTTTTTATTATTTATGTATATCCCACCTTTATTATTTTTACAAATAACTCAAAGTGGCAAACATATCCCAACACACCTTTTTTCACTTATTTTTCCCACCACCACAAACTTGAAAGGTAAGGTGGTCTAAGAGAGTGTGACTGGCCCAAGATCACCTCCTAGCTGGCTTTCATGGCTAAGGGAGGACTTCAACTCACAGCTTCTTCCTTTCTAGCCTGGTACCTATCTTAACCTCCAGTTTTGCTTGACTTCAGCTAATGGTAAAAGTGGATTACAGTGGCATTTTACAAGATTGGTGTTCATTAGAAAGTTAATCATATGTGTTTCTTTGACACCTTATGCAGAGACTTAAGAGGGAAGGGAAGGGAAGGAGAGGGAAGGGCAACCATGATGCAAACAATATTAAGGTTCAAAAAGGTAACAAACAAAATCAATTAGCAGTCATAGCTGAATCTTTTTTACTCTAATTTAAAGGAGAAGCAAAGAAGCTGATTTTTTGCTTTTTAGTCAAATCAATCAAAAGGACTATAACAGAAATAGGGACTAACTTATCAGCATTTGAAATTTGTAACTATGTAGATTATCTACTGAAAGTGCCAAACAGATAGGAGTAATATGTGCAGTAATTGCAGTAATGCCTCAGATTCACCAATATCTGATAATTTAGTTTATCTGAGAAATATCTATCCTTTGCTAGCCTGGTTAATTGTATGTTTCATGTAAGCAAGAAGCTGTTGGTTGATGCAAAGTTGTTATCATTGATCAGGTGAAGTGATAAGATTAACAGAGGTTTTCATGAAGTTTTCATAATAAACACCAAGACCAGAAAGAGTGGTTATTTAATTATCATGGAAAGAATTGGAGTGCTTTTTTTTTTTTTGCTTTTTTGTGTTGATTGCAATACCCTTTACTGGGAGAGACAATAAAGAAAAACATTCATAACAATTGTAAAATGTCTTGAAGATGAGAAGGTTGTACAAACTTTCAAGCAACCACAAGGTTCCTCACCGGTAGATGGGTGTTAAAGTAGTGAAATAGAAATGATGTGGTTCATTTTGATTAGACACAAGAATGAGTGACAACATTCTTTCCTGTTATCAAAGAATATCTCCTGCACAAAGAACAATGAATTAGTTGCTTTCCAATTTTATGATGGGTGAACAGAATTTCTTATGGCAGCGTATCCAGGCTGATTTATTAGTAGGCCATCCTTGCTGTTTAGATTTCTTTCAAAAAATACTTTATTCCAGTATATGTAGATTCTGATCTGCTGAGCTGAATTTAGAACATCAAATCCAGATTCTTGCTCAATAGGACGTTCTAAGTTACAGCCTCTCCCATGCTATTGTCTAGCCCCTGTTTCAACATCCCATGACATCCACAACCTTTGTAGCTAATTGGTCTTGCTGTTAGGAAGTGTTTTTCTCCTGCATTTGATTGCATTTAAAAAAAAATCAACTTCTTTTCCTTTCGACTGATAAGATCTCAGTGGTATTAAAATGACAACCATGACAGAAAAACACTGAGACTTTGATTTGTGGGGGAATTAAAGAATCCATAATATATTTAGAAAACAAGGCTTAGAAAAGTAAGGGGGAAAAAAACTATCTTCTCTTGTCCATGCTCTTCCCAAATTTCCCCAGATTTTTTTTGAGCCTTCACATGTCTAAATGTATGTCCTTCTTTATAGTTACAAGCATAGGAATATTGAAAAGCAACAATAAGTGAGGACATTTGAGTCAGAAACAAAGGTATTTAAATTAACAGTAGTGTTTATTTTTCAATGCCAGTAATTGTTTAATTTTAGAATGGGGCAGAAAAGATTAATCTTCCTGTTCTCTGTTCCAGAATAATCAGAAAATAGTGATATATTCCTGGCAAAAATTAATTAATTGAGCTTTGAACACATTGAGAAATGAAATGATTCTTTCTCTTACCACCATCTGACTCCCATTGTTAATGGAAACAATGCAAAGGAGTTACTTTCTTTTTGATCCGTCTGAAAGTAATTTAATAAAGAACAAAAAAAATTGTTTTTAAGACTGTAGAGCAAGATAACTATTTTAATCTTTCTGGACTTTGTGATAGTGCCTGGTCCCAGTGCTGGCTAACAATAAATGTATATTGCAGTGAGGTTTCCTGTCTAGATCCAACTATGGTTTTTAAGCACTTAAAATATTTAAGTAGGTTTCTAAAGATTGTCCATAACTGCTATAAAAACTGGATCTACCACTTTTTTTACATTAGCATTTATTGTTTTCCATTTAGCCATTTTGCAAAGGAAGGAAATATTTTACCAAGGGAACATTCAAAAGCAATTACTTTTGTCATTATTTTAAATTAAGGTTGCTACTTAATGTTCTAATTACTTGGCATATCCTTGCTCATTTATTGGTATTTGAAAGTTAGGGATTGTTGCTTAAAATCCTTTGCAAATAGAATACTGATCTGGCTTATCTTTAAATGACGTGTATAAATTCAGTCTAAAATTAATTGGCTGAGATTCATTTTAAAATGCTCTAAGTCATTTTAAGGTTTTCGATTTTTAAAGCTGTACTAATGGTAATGGAATCAAGTGGTCTGATTTGTTTTCTAATAAGCATAAACAGGTTTCAAGATAGAGGGTTCCAAATGAGCTTCACAACATCTTCCATTCCAAAGCAAATTGAGTTGGCCAGTCTCTATTTCTCTTTTGTTTGTCACTCAAATGTCTGCCTCCCTTTACCCAAACAGGTTCACCCCCAAATTATCTGAATTTCTGATTGGTACTGAGGCCTGATTATGTATCCAGACAATTAGCTTGCACATATGAAAATGTTGCAGAAGGAACTATTGAAGGAGATCTTGCACGCAAATATTATCTACCCCTCCCAAGAATTCTCATTGTCAAGTAAACCTTCTGATGAATCAAATATTCCAGTCTGTCCTTCCAGCACTGAGAGTTCAAAATGCATTACAATAAAAAAATTCCCACCATGGGAATGGTTTAAATTCTCCAAAATACCCAGTTCTTATGGACCAGTTTTTCCAGTCACTCAGAGTTGGACAGGATATAAGTTTAATAAATTATGGTTGAACAGTCAATCGGATGTTTAGATTGGGGTTAGCATTTTTGTCCACTTATTGAATCCTTCCCAAGGACCTGGGATAGGCACATGTTGCTGTTTAATTCTTAAAGATATTATCACAGGATGTAAGCTGTTCCAAGTGAAGCTGCCTTTTGCAATTGACTGATGGTGATTTTGTNAGTGTTTCTATGAATGGTACCTAATTGTATATTTCTAGAGTTTTGTTGTTGTTTTGTTCAGTTGCGTGCTAGAAAGAAAAAAGTTATTTTTAAAAACAATCAGTTCAATTCCATTGGGGAAGAAACGCTCAAAATATAAAATTGCAAATGTGAGATTTACATTGCTGCCTCAGTTGTCTTCTACTCCAAAAAGAGGAACGAAGTTATATGTTTAAATATGAAACTCAAGAGGACTTCCCGGGGAAAAAATGGCAAACTGAAATGGAGTCAATGACTATGGCAGAATTTAGAACCAGTGTGGGAGAAAGAGTGGCAGAGTTAAAAGAGGGATCCCTATGTAGCCACAAGTGGACTAAATCCAATCTCCCCATCCGAAATTCTGTTGACTATTATCTGATTCCAGGAAAGTGCTAACCATTAGTCAAGCACATTCCTGTGCATAGGCTTTTTAGCATTGTACAAATTTAGATTGTACAAATCAGAAAGTAGGGCTGTGTAGTGCTTTCACTACACAGCCCTACTTTCACTACACAGCCCTACTTTCACTACACAGCCCTGCTTTCACTCAATTGCAGAAGGGAGCTTTGGGTATACAGGGAACTCAATTTGTAATGTAAATTAGTATAAATAATACAAATAATTTGCAGTGAAAATTTCATCATTTAAAGACAGATACAAGTCTTCAACAACAATGAGGACTTCTATGACAATAGCAAAATAAAGAATGATGATAATGATGATGTTATTTATTCGGTCAGTCTGAATTCTTGGCAATTCTGTGGGCCAGGTCTCTCCATATCTTCTGATCTTGTCCCAAAGGTGCTTTTTCCAAGAGGCAACCCGACTTTCTCGTATTTCTTTGAAGATGTCTTGCTTCTCATCTAAGAAGCTCTACAGCTCTTGGATGAGAGGCAAAATGTCATCAAAGAAAAACAAGACAGTCCAGTTGCCTCTTGGAAAAAGCACCTTTGGGACAGCTATGACTTGGATGACTGAGAATCTCCATAGATCTTTCGATCTTGCACTATTTCCTTGTCTTTTTCTATGCTCTGGCTGGTGTCAGCTTTGATGGTGTCCAGCCATCGTGTTATTTGACAGCCTGGTTTCCTTTTACCACTAATTCTTCCAAATATAATTGCTTTCTCCACGGAATTCCCCCACATGGCATGGCCAAAGTAAGTGAGACACAGTTTCACCTTTTAGTGATATCTGGTATTATGTGCTCCAGTACTTGTTTGTCACCTTTGCTATAATACTTTTTTCCACTTGTGTATAAGGCTCATGAAATAAATATTAGCCCCTCCCCACTAAAATTAAATACTGGCTTCCACATGAAGAAATCAGTGATCAGAGCAAAAATCAGGAAAGAAAAATAGGGTGACATGGATTTGTTCATTGCACCATTTTCAGTGTTAGCTAGTCCAAGCAAGTGTGTGGATGTACTTTTGGTATGGTATCTTCAGACTTTTGTTTTCTTCTATTTCCTGTATTTTATAATATTCACAGATACTTTTTTTTGAAAAAGAAAGTCATTATTTTAATGTGTCAGAACCCATATCTATCATATTTCATACATCCTTGCCTCTCTTTCTCTCGTTTCCCGATTCCATTCTCTTCTCTCCCTGGGTTCTGCCATACTCCTAGAGGGGAGGAGGGATGGAGCGCGGGTTTATTGCATTAGCTTTCTCTATCGATACAATGTAGCGCTTTGCTTTCCTGCCTCCTTTCCCTATTTCTACAATATAACACTTCACCCTAGCTTCCTTTATTGCCGCAATGTAACACTTCATGGTCCTGCACTGTATCTCTCTCTGAACTTTCTTCTCCCTAACCTGTCAGCTAGCAAAGGGGTGGGGGAGAAAGAAATACAACCTCCAGAGCCTGGCTTATTTCTCCGCTCTCAAGAGAAGGTGCGAAGAGCCGCTTAAACATTGCCGCTATGACCAGAGTCGACCGATATTATCTCCCCTTTCCCACGATGGACTTAACACCTGGGGATTGGCCGGTTTGAATCGTCCGGATGAACTATGGGGTGGGGTTTGCTTGGGGATACTTAACCCATTGATCTGTACAGGAGTTCCTCAGATCCTGTCTAGTCAGCTTCTCCTAATAAAAGTTCCTTTTGGAAGAGCTTGCTTCCATGAGTTCTGCTTTCTTGGGATGAGGTGTTGAGGTGGGTCCTGACAGTAAGATAAGTTACAGTTCTTTGTTA
>NW_015386710.1:1282960-1340620 GCF_001527695.2 Protobothrops mucrosquamatus
CGTCCGGATGAACTATGGGGTGGGGTTTGCTTGGGGATACTTAACCCATTGATCTGTACAGGAGTTCCTCAGATCCTGTCTAGTCAGCTTCTCCTAATAAAAGTTCCTTTTGGAAGAGCTTGCTTCCATGAGTTCTGCTTTCTTGGGATGAGGTGTTGAGGTGGGTCCTGACAGTAAGATAAGTTACAGTTCTTTGTTACTAGCTATTCTAAGAGTATGGATATTGAAATCTTAAGACTTTTGAAGGTTATCAGTTTGCATGATGTAGCAGAACATAGAATTTATAAAAGTGATATATTATGTAACTTCAAACTGAATAAAAACCATGTGTAATATGCATATTATTAAAACATGTCACTGTGATATTTATTTCATACCACTACAGCTTGGTTGGATTAATTAAATAGGACTGTTGACTATACAGATACTCAAATTATTAGTGTAATAATTCTATCAAAATTAATGCAAGGGTTTTCTAGGGGTCAAAACTAACTGATAGCACGTTAACAATTATTTCATATGAATGTAATTCATGCCATTCACTTTTCCAAGTATATTATATTAGATGATTGCAGCCTACACGAGATGGCTGTTGTTATCAAATTTAAAAATTGGATTGGATAGTGAACTTCTGCATGCTGATCAAAATAGAATGGGGTAAAGTTGCCATATTTTCTTGAACATTTAATGGTTTAAATTTTACAAGTTCTCAAGTCATCTTGACTTCTGGTTATCTTAGTTATACATATTGGGATGCTTTGGCACTTACCTAGTGAACGATAGAAAAAACTAATCCCTTTTTAACCCGGATGTAAATGTAAATGGTCTTTTTTTCCCTTGGATGCAGATGATGAAGCAGTCAGCAGCTCCTATGAATCCTATGATGAGGAAGAGAGCAGTAAAGGCAGATCAGCCCCTCATCAGTGGCCATCACCCGAAGCATCTATTGAACTTATGAAAGATGCCCGGATTTGTGCTTTTCTCTGGCGAAAGAAATGGTTAGGCCAGTGGGCCAAGCAGCTTTGCATGATTAAAGAAAACAGATTGTTGGTAAGTATTTAGCCAGAAAATATGTTTAAAATCTAAATTATTCTTGAAGTTTTTTCTGTTAAAATTTTAAAAATGAAGAATTCAGAAAATAGAAGTGGCAAATAAATCCAAAGGGGCTATTTCATCTACGAAATTCCTTCCTCCTGGTAAGCAAACAAATATTTTTGGGTAGCCTGTAAATAGGATGTGAAGGCAACTTTACTTTAAGGATATGTAATTTTCAGACGTTTTGGACTACAAATTTTACTATTCTACCTCAGACAGTCATTTAAGAGAGGTTCTTGGTTTTCCGTTCTTGAAATAAGAGCAAATGGTTCTCAAGACTAGAAGTGTTTGCAAAAGAGCTATTTGGGCAGATAAGGAAGGAGGAACATGAAGGAGTTTTAACAAGTATGGTTCATAGTATGAGGCAGGGAAGCAACCAGAAATATAGAGCCAAGGTAACCCTTGTCACCTCTTACTCTATTCCAGTGGTTCTCAACCTGTGGGTCGGGACCCCATTTGGGGTCGATCGACCATTTCACGGGGGTCGCCAAGCAAGGCTGTCCGCCATTTTTTTGTCCATTTTTTTTGTCCACCATTTTTTCCCCTTTTCCGGTGGGTGCCTTACCTCCCTTAGGCTGGGCCAGCTGGTGGTCGGCCTGCTCCGTCTCTGCCACTTGCCAGCTATGCCTCGGCCGGCGCAGGGGGCGGAACCACACATGCGCGGCGCTCCCGGGCAGGGAAAGTCCTCGACTTACGACCAGTTTAGTCCTCGACTTACGACCGGTTTAGTCCTCGACTTACGACCGGTTGGGGTCGCGGCATTAAAAAGGTTGAGAACCACTGCTCTATTCCATATTCCAATATATTTGTTGAGAAAGAAGCATGCATGAATTATATGTACTCTTGTTGGAGAAGTATAGTATAGGGTTAGACAAAGGAATACTGTAATCAAGAGGTTTTAATGCTTGAGGTAAATAACAAGCTGCTTCCCCATCCCCCTCCTCCAAGTATCATTTCAACATTAGTGATGAGAATGCATGCTTGAATATATCTAAACTTAGTTACATGGCACATGTAAAATTTGTATTAAATGTGAATACAAATTTGTATTAAATGTGAAGATTGGTAGAGGCCTTCCTTCTAATCTTTATTGGATAGCTTTAAGTTTTGCTTTCTAATCTCCAGCAATTCTGTTTTCATTCATTATTTCATGAATCATTCATTTCATAATTTCACCTGAAACACATGGCAGTTGGCTTTACTTTAAATAAATATTACTTATTACCTGGGACACACTGTAAATCAGGGGTAGTCAACCTTGGCTCTTTTATGACTCGTGGACTTCAACTCCCAGAATTCCTGAGCCAGCTGTGAGTTGAAGTCCACGAGTCATAAAAGAGCCAAGGTTGACTACCCCTGCTGTAAATAGCAAGCCTACCTCTTTAGACATATCGATGTTAGGTAGGTTTAGCCCCCCTTAAACATGGCTTGAGACTATGTTACTGTACAAATTCTTCTATCTGAGGTATCTGCCCGTCCACCAGAATAGATAGGGGAGGTGTATTCCAGGTCCTTTCTCTTAAACATTTCCATTTGTGGGTCCTTAGAAGCACGCCTTTTCTGTTGTAACCTCTGTCCTGAGATCCAACAGCTCTCCTCCTTTTAACCTTCAGGAGAGCAATTAAGACCTGGCTCTTCCCCCCAAGGGTTGCAACAGGGTGAGTTCAGAGTGGGATGAGACTATTGTGAGTGCCATCTGGGAAGTGCGGTTGTAGGCCCAGTTTTTTCTTTTTTCTTTTAGTTTTATCATTTTTTGTTTTATGATTATTTCTTGTTTGATTGGTTGTAAGCCACCCAAGAGTTGGTTTTCAGATGAACAGCTGAACAAATGTTTTAAATGATTTTAAAGAAAATAATAATCTTACTATATTGCTTTTGTTCCCAGTGTTACAAGACTTCCAAGGACCATAATCCTCAGCTGGATGTTAATTTGGTGGGTTGCAGTGTCATTCACAAGGAGAAGAATCTAAGAAAGCAGGAACATAAGCTGAAGATCATCCCCATGAATGCAGATGTGATCGTCTTGGGTTTGCAAAGTAAAGACCAGGCAGAACAATGGCTCAGAGTGAGTTGAGCCTTTTTTTCTTTGCAATTTTTATTACTCCAGGTTGCGGAGATTTGTTGAAGCCTCAATTGCAAATGCCAACACTGAACTTGACAGCCAGCGTTCTTGTGCTTTACCAGTCATGTGATTTAAGGCTCCCCCTTAAACACACAATGCCTTTAGGAAAAGAAACCATATATTTATGAAATATACTTCATTGGAGCCCAAGGGCAAATGTATGAATTAGAAGAGCATAGCTCCTTGTTAAAGTAATTTTAAATTAAAATATTTTTAGAGAATTTTCAATAACATTAATTTAAATTTTATGCAGGTAGTTCTCGGGTTATGACCACTCACTCAGCAATCATTTAAAGTTATGATGACACTGAGTGAATGGTGCTTACAATTGGTCCTCTATGTTCTAGATTTACTTACATGTTACTGTGCTTCTAAGCTTTTCAGGGGATAAATATTCAATGTTATGTGGCCATGCCCTTGCTATTTGATATTCCTGTACTTATTATTTTGATTTTTCTGCATCTTGATTTTCCATGCCAAAGACCTCTGAACTGAAGTAGCTGTGAAAACACAAGGAAATTCTTAATAATTTATAGTCAAGTAAAAAGGTCCAAGTACAAAGCAAGTACATGCTGTTTGGTAAATCTTTTAAAAGCACAAGAACACTGGCTGGCAAAGTACCAAGCCCCTGTTTCTAAATTAAACTAACCACAGCAAAAAATACATGTATGCACTCATCTTGGTATAACACAAGGTTACTTTGTCAGCTCAAATTGGGGTAATCTTCTGCACCTCTCATGATTGGATTTAATCTAGAGTGGTCAGTATAGCACAGAAACTAAAATAATTTTCATCTGCTAATAGGTGGAAGAGGAGGTTTTTTTTAAAAAAAATGTTGTTGGCACATGTAGTGTTTTTCATCTTGATATCTCTACTGACTGCCCAGAGACTGTTGCGTAAGAAATCATTCCTAATTAGCGTAGAACAATGGTGGGGATTGCCCAGCACATCCTCTGATTTGGTGTGCTGTTTATATACTGTATATGTTCTAGGCTTCACTTTCAAGCAGAGCTTTCTGAAACAGCTCAACTTCTATATCTCTAATTTCAAAATTGCTTTGTTTAAACTGAGTTATGTTTCAGTTAAACATAACTCAGTTTAAACGTTTTTTGGCACAGAAGAAAATAAAAGATGTAGCTGGCCATAAGACAAGAACTTGCTTACATCATGCTTTCCCCCCCCCCACAGGTAATCCAAGAAACAAGTGGTCTCTATCCAGATGGGCCATGTGAAGGAAATCAGTATGTTCCAGACTTTCAGCGGTTCAATAATCCAAAAGTATGTCTTATCTTTTGAAAGGGATGCTTAAAAAGTAGCTCTTAAATTTTCCTGTTGCATAATATTTTAAAACTACTTCATTATATAAGGGAAGTTACTCCCACCATCAAAACAGGAAAATGGCTGAAACGTGCAAATGTGAAAACGCCAACTTTTGCTGTATGCTGCAATTAGAACAGCTTCAAGCATCGTTCCATCCCTTCACAACAACACTTCTTTGTATCCATTTATCTTCCCAATAAGCTTGTTTCAAATTGATTTTAAACAGAGCTTAATAGATTTACTTCTGTTCAAACCCAAATGAAAACATTATATAAAGAAGCGTTGTTGTTTTTTCCTTTTATGACCCTTTAATCCAGTGGCGGGATTCAGCCAGTTCGCACCAGTTCGGTAGAACTGGTAGCTAATTTTTTGTTGCCCAGGCCCAGAAGGGACTTCTGGAAGCAGCATCCACACAGAGAACCGGTTGTTCACATATTTGAATCCCACCACTGCTTTAATCCCTTGTTTCAGGGTGGAGTTGGGGTGACTAAATGGAGCTGAGCATTTACTGGTCTTTATAAAATCTGTCTCTCTGTATATAAAGAGCCATGGTGGTGCAATGGTTAGAATGCAGTATTGCAGTCTAATTCAGCTCACTGCCAGGAGTTCGATCCTCACTGGCTCAAAGTTGACTCAGTCTTCTATCCTTCCGAGGTCAGTAAAATGAGGACCTAGATTGTTGGGGGCAATTTGCAGAATCTGTAAACCTCTTAGAGAGTGTTTTAAAGCACTATGAAGCGGTATATAATCTAAATGCTAGTGCTATTGTTCTCTATATATGGATACACACACACATACCCATACATATGCATATTTTTCTTTTTCTTTTGGTATCTCTTTGGGACAATTGGGATTTTTTAGTTGTTTATTTTCTATTTTCTATTTTTGTCTTATTTTCTACCCATAATCAGTAGAATGTTATTTGTCTGTTTCTGCTGAATTTGGTGTGCTAAAAACTTTCTTGGACCCCCACATGCACTCCTCCAGAAACTTAAGGAAAGCATCTGGGATGGGAAACATGGAACAAATTTAGTCAAACATAACCTAGAGCTCATTTAAAGGCTATTCTAATGGTAGTAAGGCCTTCTTTCCTACCAGTGTGTCAGCACAAAATTGCCTTATGGAGTTGTTAATGTTGTTTCAGTTGGAGCTACTATATTATGAGCTGCTGAAGAGAAGGGAGTGTTCTCAATAACCTGCTGTGATACATTTGCAAAACAATTTGCTGATTATATTGCTTACCTCTATTCCAACTTGGACTTGTTCTATGAAAATGATTAATGGTGTTCAGTTTCCATGGATGTGACTTAACTTATTCATTTATGAACCCAACAATTTTTTTAAGGGTGGGAATGGGAACTAAATGACTTTGGGAGGCAAATCATTAACTCTACAATCCTAGATATCTCCATCCAGCAGAAGAGGTTAAAATAGTACTACTAGGCTGTTCCACTACATTATGCCACTTAATTCAGCCCTGCAGGGTTCTATATGCTTTTAAATATTCACAAGAAGTTGCTAGCTCTTGTGGAGTTTTAGGGAGTGATCTGATTATTATTTGGGTGGTATCTGACACACTTTTTTGACAATTGATGCCAAGGAGCTTTTTGAAATTACTTTTCCACATGGCTTGGCTACCATGAAAAGACTTTTTCCTCTTACTTTAATTAATTCTTCAAAATTCAGAATGATTTTACATTCAGAATTCTGTGATGTTTATGTCTCCCAAAGGAGCTCTATTTTCCTGGATATAGTAAACATTTCTTTCCTCAATAGATTTCTTGCTGGTTCATTAAAAAGAATGCTTGGGTGAATTAAACTGAGAGTAAAAGTACATTTCATACAACATACTGTTATTTGTTTATATTGTAATATCAGTATTATAATTAAATGAACATGTTTTTAAGCCAATCAATCAACCATTGGGCAATTAATCTTATGAAAGAGGAAGCTTGGTGGAAAGATCAAGTTTCTCCATTCGTGTGCCTGGTGTTCCAATCAAGCTGTGTTGCTATTTGCCCAAAGTCAAATAAAAAAGAAGCAGTTGGTTTTTTTTTAGTGAGGATTTGCAAATCTGATAACATTCCAAGAGCAATAGATACATCAATATTCATGCTTTTATATTGTACTATCCATCATTTTCTCACATTGCTCTAAACATAAAATATAAGTTTCCAACAGGCAGAAAAGTTCTTCAGTCCAGTATGTTATAATTTTCTCAACTTTAGTCATGGAGATTGTGCTTTGTTCTTTGCAGGTGGAGCCATCAGAGACTGGAAGCAACGCTGATGGTCACATAGAGCTGATGGAAACAAAAGATGGTAACGTGATTTTGAATTCAGAAAGTTTCCCCAATCTAGTATCTTTCATAGATGTTGGGAATTGTAATCCCATGACAACTGGAAGATTCTGGGCAGGAGGAATTTGAATTAGGAGGAAGAGATAAATTAAAGCAGCTTTCTCTGCTGTATGTTGAATTTGCAGATTTCCTGGTTGAAATAGAATTGGATAGAGGAGCTTCTCTGCCAAATTAATTTGTTGTCCACACTAATTAAACTATGTAGCTTCTACCAGGGATAATGAAAGAGGACCTTGTAAAACATAGAAAACTTCCATATACCTGTTTATCGGTCCAATCTACTACTACCGGTATCTATTTTGACTGGCAATGGTTGTCCAGGGTTTTGAGCTAAAAGAGATCCTTTACTTCTCCTCCTATCTGAAATTTTAATTAAAAACTAGGAATCAAATATGGGACTTTCTGTGTAAAATGCTTATGCTCTTCTGCTAAGCTTTGAACTCTTCCCAAAGGAAGGAATATTAAAAAAGGAATCATAATTCCTTCTCTCAATACAGAGAGAAAATGTTGCCACTCAGAATAATATCATAAAGAGGGGACATTTTTATCTGAAACTAAATTTCATTTAACTTGCTGGAATTTGAAAGAAAACATGTTTTGCATTTGATTATTAACTGAGTAATCTTTTTTTTTCTGGAACTGAAACATTAGAAACAATATCAGTAGGCCAGAAGCTTGTAGCAGCTTTATTAAATTGTTGATCAACTACAGTAAACCTAAACCTAAAGCTTGTAGCAGCTCTATTAATTTGTTGGTCAACTGCAGTAAACCTAACCTAATTGATCAAGAGCTTACATGCCAAGAATATATACTGCAGTTATGTGCTTGCTTATATGAAGTATTGTGTGTATTTATCCCAAGAATTAAAGTTACATCAAGATTGCAATAAAAGATTTAGTGTAAATAGAAACAGAAAGGACAATCACATTAAGACCAGGTAAATACCCTCTATTTGCAACAGGCTTCATCTGAGTTTTCAGTCATTCCTTGCAGTTTGTTGTAAAAACCTGAGGAGCTTTGCAAATACTTGAAAAGGAATGCTTGCAAACACTTTCCCCAGTTCCACAGAAAAGAGGATCGTTCAAAGGAAAATAACTCAGCTTTTAATCACAAAAGTCTTTCTCACTTCCCTGCAACCATAACCATGCTTTAGCATTTTTTTTCTGCCATGTACTCATTAAGTGGCTTTTGTCTCATGCCCAGCCCATAACTGAGGCATTTGAAAATGGCCTCTTCTCCCAACACAATTTTTGCTGTAGACATGATCTGGCACACTTTACCAATCATTTAGCTGATGATGTGGTTTGGAGCTAGGATCTGCTCAGTTTGCTGCTTTAGGCTCCTGCAGGCATATCTCTTTTCTCTAGTTATTGTGAGTTGCTCTCCACGGCCATTTTGGAATGGGTGGCAGATGCCTGCCTTCTGCAGTCATCTTCCCTTGGAATATTTAACTGGAGTTTCTGAAGAGCTGATCTTAAAAACATGCATCTAGCATGCTTCTAAAAGAGCTGTAGACCTGATTTTTAAACAAGATTACAATTCTTTTGAAAGAGTAAACAGACAGTTGGGTGTGTCCTGCCAGTAGGGGCTCTGAAGGTGTTCTTCTGCTACAGTGGATAAGGATTTTATATAGCTGTATTTTTTACTCTTTATTGTCATCATTATTTTTGAGGAACAATGCAACTTCCTCCTGACTGGTGAATGTTCCCAGGGCCAGAGTTATATAGCAGTAGTTCCTTCATCTGTAACTCCACTTACTTATGTTGCCTTTGGGAGGGGCAATCTCATTTTAAGTTTAAGTTTAAGTTTAAGTTTATTGCATTTATATCCCGCCCTTCTCCTGGTGGACTCAGGGCGGCTTACAGCCAATTAAAACAGAACAATTGATACAATATAAAAAAATTAAAACAGATTAAAAAATATATTTAAATTGGCCTTTCCTTATTTTTAAAAGTTGATTAAAAATCCAATAGTACTTCATTCTGACTTTGGTGACACTAAATGCTATGGTAACTGTTTGGTGACACTAAATACTATGATAAGCAAAATGACAAAATTCTAGAAGTCTACTCTGGCACATAGGTTCTGCATGATCATCCCCCAGCTACTTTCTGGTATTGCTAATTCTGAGGTTAGAATGTACTACCATTCTCTTGCAGCACTAGTTATGGGATCAGGTCCTCCCATTTCATCCCATATGCCCGTCTGTGCTTTTTATCTATGATTTGCTGGGTTTTTTATAAAAAAAAATAAGGATTAATGCTGTTTCAAAAGAGCATTATTTCTGCCCACAAAATAGCCTGCTATACAGCTATCAAATATTTCACCCCTCTGCTTCTCCTCTGTGCTGTTACCATTCAATCTTTTAGAACCCAGCTTTAGCGATACACAGAAATAGCTTTAGGATAGCTAACAGGCAGAAAAGGTTATGGGGACACTGAGCAAACTCTCTGGAGGGAGCCCTGCCACTAGTTGCTAATCCCACTGTTCTAAACTTGTCCCATATTCTCCTATGGGGATCAGAATGGGTGAGAGAGGGTTACATACTTGGTGGGCGCGAGATGAATTTGCAGGATCCATCATTTCTGTTCCCTTCCTTGGCCACAATAATTAAGGACCTCACCAATTATTGGCCTCATTACCACAACAGAATGAGGATCAGCAATGGGGGCAGCACAGTTTATTCTACCATACTTTTCTGCCAGCTCAAGGGCTGTTGGATGATGCTTTCATACAACTTTGAGGGAGAGCTGTGCAGACATGAAACAGGTGGGCCTATTTTAGCCCAATCAAAATCCAATTTTATGGACATAGTGCAGGGGTGTCAAACTGCTGGCCCGCGGGCCGGATGCATCATAGCAAAACCGCGCCCACCCCATTGCCAGCAATGGAAAAAAAAAGTCACAATACGTCGCAACACATCACGTGACATTGCACGTTTGACACCCCTGACATAGTGGGTTCAGAAATTACTTAAAAGATACAAATACTTCAATCCCAGCAGAAAATTATAAGGTTGTGTCAACAATCACATCAGCATATTTTTAGTATGGGACAATCTGCACATTTGGTGTACAGTGCTGTTGGTTACATTCTATCTAACCTACTGTACCTTAAAATGGCTCAAGTGAAAGCAGGAAAGAAATGGTATGAAAAACAAGCTCTGTTTTGTTCCAGGCTGACTTAAAATAGGAGGCATTTTTTCCAACAACACAAGTGTACTTTTCATTCTTCCCTTTTTGAATACTTGTCTCTACAAGTACATATTTCATAATTATCAAGGTAATATCACTCAGTCGAGATCAGCTAAATATCTTCAGGCACATAAGTAGGTTATCATTTTATAATGATCATTTTCTTCAACTTTAATATGTAGCTTTTTAATTATTTAGCTAAGAAGAAATGCACACCTGGGTTAAAATTTAGCAACCTGATGAATCTTGGGAGAAAGAAGTCTGCCTCCATGGACAGTCCAGAAAGATCTCTGGATACTTGCAGTAAGTAACTTTTATGAAATGCACATACTTTTCTGTGTTTATTTGAATTGCTACCACCTGCAGGGAAGACAATCCCAGAGAATGATGCAAAAGAGAACGTTAATATATCCATTGTGACTGGAAAATAATAGGAAATAATAGAAAGTGCTCTTTTAGGTCTTGTAAAAATCCATAGAATGTACAGTAACACATTTGGGAGAATTTTCAGAGTCACTCTAAACTTTGTTGTAACAAAATATCCAGATTCTTCTTGTTGTTTTTGCTCAAAATGTAATCCAAAATCAAATTTTGACCATTGAGCCATAGGTTATTTACATAGCATAGGTTGTATTTGATTGGGGGATGAAAGGTGGATGATGATGGCTGTGCTGTTATCAAGTAATTAATTAGTTACAATATGTGCTTTTTAATATCAGAATTTGTATCTCAGTTTGTATGATGGTTTGACTAACATATTCATCATGTTGTAGGGTTGGAAGTAGTCTTAGAGGCCTTTTAGTTTAGCACCTTACCTTGGGCAAGAAAATTATTTATGTCAGCATGTTCTTATCCACTGACAACATATCATCTCTGAAGGGGATTGAAAGAGTATTCTGGGCTCCATTAAGAAGGAAAATATTATTAAAACAACATTTCTTTCTTCGCAGCATATTTAAATGTACTGGTGAACAGCCAATGGAAATCCTACTGGTGCCATGTGAAGGATGGCCAGCTCCACTTTTACCAGGACAAAAACAGAAACAAAACAGCTCAACAACCTTTGAACTTGGTGGGCTGTGAAATCATCCCAGACCCAAGCCCTGACCATGTCTACTCATTTCGTATCCTACACAATGGTGAAGAATTGGCCATGTTAGAGGTATGGATGTCATTTTCTCCAGAAGCTGGTAAACACAGTTTAGTAGCCATTGAGCTTCCTTTAAATGACTTATGTTACCTATCCAAAGCTTATTTCATTGAATTGCATAAAAACATAATACAGAAAGCACAAGAGAGAGCAAAATGAACTTTTAATTTGTTTTCCTTATATTTCGGCCAAATTAATCCAAAAGGTAAACTTATCGTGAGAAAATAATACCTGTAATTAAAATAGTAGCTATAGTGTAATTTTAAACAGCAAGAAAATAACGCTAGCAATAAGTCTCCAACATTTGACTTCCCAGAAAGAGATGCAGGGCACAACAGTATAGAACCATTTTTCTCCTTAAGGACTATTCCTTTGGAGAAAATAATCTTTGGATTATGATGCTGGTATAACAACAGGGTCAAAATTTACAATAAGCGGGACTCTTCATGTCCTTTTTTCTTATTCTCCCCTTACTTCCTTCTTTGTTGGGTTCATTGGCTTCCTAGATGACCCTGCTTTTAAAGTCTATAGAAATCTTAAGCTTTTTTCATTGATTGACCCTG
Organism: Protobothrops mucrosquamatus; assembly: GCF_001527695.2. Lineage (NCBI taxonomy): Eukaryota > Metazoa > Chordata > Lepidosauria > Squamata > Viperidae > Protobothrops > Protobothrops mucrosquamatus. The sequence goes on from NW_015386710.1 coordinate 1,294,764, forward strand.
TATGTTTCCACTCTATATTTGGCAATGCTTAAAATAATAGGCATGTTGTTAGAACTGTAACAAAAAAATATGTTGAGCACTACATCAGCAGTTTTATAGTTCAATAAGTCAACGGTGCATTCAAAAATAAATAAATATGAAGCGCTTCAAATGATTCTTTGCCCAGGACCTTTTGTTCTACCTCCCACTATCACTTTTTAGTGTTTTTTTTAATTTTTTAAAAAAGTTCAGGCTAAGGGCCCAATTTCTTTTCTTCGTGTTGACTGTTTCCACCCTAGTTCTACTTCCAAATGGCATATTCTCTCTCTTACTCATGCCTACAAACACACATAGGAAAGAAAGTACTTTAAATTTATAACATAGGAATGATATTGTGAGGTCAAGAATGCTGGAGGCAAGGGGAAAAAAGGAACAAGAAAGTAAAATAACTGTGGGAGTATCTAAAATTAGGCCAAGGTTCGCAGGCTGTCCACAGATTGCAAGTGCTGCACCCTGCAATATAATGTGTCGTTAGCTGGTGCAGTTTTACCTTATGCACACATAAAAACAATTTGTGACATTGAATACTGTCAGCAATATTTACTCCCCCCTCCCCACTTCTAGAGTTCTGCCCAAAGTAGTATACTATCTACATTATATATGGTGATGTACAGTATAAATTCAAATTTTATCTTTTAATTCTAATCTTGTAACTTCCTTTTTTTTGACTGCACAAGTAATAAATGCAATTTTAAATATAACTCAAGGGAGTTTATAGGAGTTTAATTTCTCCTGGAGGAAAAGTTGATTTCAAAAACAAGTTGCTTACCTCTATTACTTTCACTCAGAGTTGTTCTTGTTTTTTGTTTATTGCTAATCTTAGATTCTCTGACATCAGCAACATTTGAGTAGGAGGAGGAAAATGTGACAAATTTCCTGCATTTTGTAGTGGGAGGAATATTTTCAGCCAAGGGTAGGATTGCCAGAGACTCCAAGTATTGTTTTGTTTTTAGCAGACAAATTGCTGAATGTGATGGAGCCAGAATAAGGATGACTTCAACAGTCATTTCAAACTAGTTTCATTCACCAAGTTAAGGTGCCATATAGATTCATCAGTTTAGTTCAAGGCAACTAGAAATTATAAAATTGTTTTTCACTTTTCATGGTGCTTACTGAATATACTGTAGGCATCCATAGGCTCACACAAACCCTTTTTACTTATGGGTGGCATCTGACATCAGAATACAAATACAAAAAACCTGGAGTCTGTAACATGTTGCATGTTACAGCATTTTTTTCCCTCGATTGTAGAGGACGCCTGTGATGCTTTCCTTGTTTCACCACTAAATTTAAGCATTTATTTTAGGACCCATCTGGTACAGAAATATTTAGAACATCAAATTGGTGCCACCTTCTGGGGGAAAAAGAGAAAGATCTTTAGATGAAACGCTTTTTCGAAATTCTGGCATATTTATTCCGCCTGGGCAACTAAACTCTCATTTATTATTCAGGACAAATTTTCACAAATATTTAAATAATTAAATGTTTATATGGGTCTGTAAATTATTGAATTTCAAGCACATGATTTCCTTTCCATCTGGGCAGAACATAATTTCCTCACTTTCTTCTCCCGCCCTAATTCTGTCTTCTCTTAAGTAAGGACTCTTTGAACAATGAGCAAATTTGTGTGTTCACCCTATTTAGCCAAATAGTTCAACTCTTCAGAAAATATTTTTGGGGCATTGCTGAGTGGATAAAAGTACAACATTTGTTTTTGGTTCTGCTTACTTCTAATGTTTCTTTAGATCCAAGCCATTAGATTAGAACAGTCCCCTGATTAGAGATTCACTAAACCACTGATTAGAAGAGATTTGAACCATAACTATAATTGTTGGCTCTGTTTTCATTTATTTAATAGACAAAATCTTCTGAAGAAATGGGCCACTGGCTTGGTGTCCTTTTGTCAGAATCTGGATCTAAAACGGATCCCGAGGAGCTTACTTATGATTACGTTGATGCTGATCGAATTTCCTGTATTGTCTCTGCAGCAAAAAACTCATTATTGTAAGTTACAATACTAGCATGTTTGCCGTTCAGAATCTGTTTCCTTTTGGTGGTTTCCTAGTATATCTGTTGACTCTGCTAAACAAGTATTTGGGATTTTTTTGTTTTTTTTACTTGAAAATAAACAGTACTATGAAATATAGCCCATATATGATGCATTAAAATGAAACTGGCATACTAAAGAAAAAAAAAAGAAAGGGTAAATAGGTGAATGATTAGTTTCCATATTATGTTCCCAAAAGGCAACCTTTGAATGAAGATTTCATCCCTAAAAAGAGTGAGTGGACAGGGAGAAAATCCTAATTTCCCACTGTTTTAAGGAAAGTATGTGGGGAAAACAAATGAATGAAAATAGAAATTATTGTATTTCAAATAAATACAACAATTGTATTTATCTCATTTACTTATTTGATTTCTGTAGCCACCCATTTCTTTAACTTTCCAACCTGAAGCCCACCAAATATTTTGAGACTGAAACATTTGGAATCAAAATTAAAATTATTGGGAAACTGTAGTGGACCCCTTGTTGCGTGATTACACAGGTGTGTGACATACTTTGTCTCTTGCTGATAGGAACCAGTGTTTTGCTCTTTGTTGTACATTGCTTCATTGGACTCTTACATGGTGACTGCTTCATTGGACTTGGGTGTCTGGTAGAAGATGAAGTCAGGAGCAGTTGCCACACCCAAAGATAGACAGTAACTGTCAGGATCTAAGAGCTGTTACTGCTGGTGATGCTTTGAAACCCTATGATAGCATGTTTGCTTTCATGTTTTTCAGCTTAATGCAAAGAAAGCACTCTGAACCCAACACTTACATTGACAACCTGCCAAAGAGAATGGGGAACCAAGAAGAACTCTATGATGATGTGGACATTCCAGAGGCCACCATGGTGAGGTTTTTTTGCAGAATTGGCCAGTTTGTTTATCATTCTAAGCAGCAATATTGAAATTTGGGAGGGGGGGTTGCAAAGTGATTTTTTTTGTCAGTAATATTTAAAGAAAATTGTGCTGGATTGCTATTATAAAGTCATGAGTGAATGTAAATCCACATTATATGTAACAGTGTTGAATTCAGACTGTCAAATAGAAATGTGCACTTAAGGAAACAGAATTTGTTTCCTTAAGTGGAATTATTATTTGGAACATGCCTTCTTTTATAGGATCCTGTGCCTCCAAATGGAAGTAAATGTGAAGGGGAACAGGACAGAGTCTATCTAGACCTCACTCCAATGAAATCCTTGCTGCACGGAGCTGGCTCAAAGCAGGGTCAGACTACTCCTTCAGTGTCTCCCCCTTTACAAAGATCTATGAGCAAGAGCTCAGTGGACTTTGAAAAAGACTCAGCCATGGTGCAAAAAGAACCAGAGCTAAACAGAAGTGCAATGGAAATTCCAGAACAGGTACTACACCGTAATAAAGTTTTATTCTTACAATGCTCTTCCCTTGACTGACACATTCCACACACGCTGCATCGGCAGTTCCCAATATTTTTAATAGTATGAACATCTGGAATGATAGAAATTGAAATACAAAGGTAATGAAATGTTATACAAAGGTAATGGGAAATGCATCTGCTTAAGGCTTTGGATAGCCTTATCAGAGAGAGATCAATCTAATACTAGTTTCCCCTCCCAGTTTCCCTACAATAATAACTCTGTGAAGTGGGTTGGGCTGAGAGAGAGAGTGACTGTCTCATCCAGCTGGCTTTAATGCTTAAGGCAGGACTAGAACTTACAGTCTCCTGGTTTCTAGACTGACCTTTAACCACTAGACCAAATTGGCTCTTCTCATCTTTTTTCTCAAGCAGAGGCCTTCCGACATAGATGAACTGCCATCTCCATGGACAGGTACAATAAAAATCCAGACACAACAGCAGCAAATTATATTTCCTCAGAGTGACCCCACTGTGGTAATGGCTGCACCAAAGGAAAAAACAGAAAAGCTCAAAGTGATGAATACAGGTAAGTATGGTGACCGCAATACTATCTCCTTAGTTCAAGTTTTTATGATGCAGGTGGATTATCTCTATTTATGGCCACACTTTGTTAAGTCATATACCTGCGGTACATCTATAGGCTAATTGTTAGCAAGAATTTAGTGAACAGCAGGCTAATTTGGGGCATCTTTTATTATTTCTCTGATACCTTCTTAATGTACTGAACTTTCTCCCTCTTGCATGACAGCAGGCCAGGACAGAGTAGTGCCTAATGGTTACAGAAGGCTTGTGTAGTCAGGTCAGTTTTTTGGGTCTGAGCACTTCAAGTAGCTCAGTAGATAAATGTAGATCTGCTGTTACTCTTTTTTCAATTGCATTCGACATTTGTATTAGTGTTTGTAGTTTTTGTCACTGGAAAAGGTTCCTTCACTAAGAGAGTGTAAACTAAATTCACAGCCCCTGTAGAAACAAAACTAGGCAAGAACAGGACAGAGGCTGAAGTGAAGAGATATTCAGAGGAGAGAGACCGTTTGGAGAAAGACAAAGAAGAAATCCGTTCTCAGCTGGCAAAGCTTCGAAAAGAGAAAAGGGAGCTGAAAGAGATTCTGATGAACTGCTCAGGTAAACTTCCATTGCTCATCTTATTTTCACTCCCTGGTGCCTGGCATAGAACAGGCAATCATTTTTAAGCATTTAAGTGATGTGATTGTGTTTTATGAGACTGCCGGATGATGGCCGAGTTACCAGCAGGTTCTTGCCCTGTTTGATGTTGCTTCTTCTTCAGAAGCTTCATCTGTTGTTCTGGAGAACAACAGATCCACTATTTTGATTCATTTGATAAGTAGCTCTTCTTTTCTCCACAATTGTCCCTAAACTTTCTCTCTTGGAAGAATGTAATGGTCCAAAAAATGCCCATATATATGATAGACACACACACACACACACACACACACACACACAAAGAGAGAGAGAGAGAGAGAGAGAGAGAGAGAGAGAGAGAGAGAGAGAGAGAGAGAGAGAGAGAGAGAGATATGACATGGATAAGTGATAGCATTTTCTATATCTCTACTCTTTCCTTGGCAGATAAGAATAAATTGTCTACAATGGAACAGAAGCTAAAAGAGATAGAAGAAGAGTGTAAGAGGAAAGAAGATCAGCGTGTTGACTTGGAGCTGAGACTTGTTGAAGCAAAAGAGAATCTCAGGAAAGCAGAGTCTGGTCCAGTTACACTTGGCACCACAGTGGATACCACACACATGGAAAATGCAAGTCCCAAAGTATGTAGCATGTCACTTTGAGAAGTGGTAGGATGCTTGTCAACAACTTGTTCATATATATGTGGGGCAAGAGTTCTGTGATTGAATCTTTTCTCATACTTTAAAAAATGTAATAGTTAATAGTATAGGCCTTCAATTCACCAGAAGATCATGAGGACAAAGCCAGAGCTCTTGCTTCACTGATATTGTAAGACATACAATACCCATGTGGCTCATTAGTACTTTGGCCAAAATTGGAAAGAATTCTGGCTTCATTCTTGCTACATGAAAGCAAAACACCAGAATAAGTTTCAATAAATTGCCAAGATCAAATGCAACATTAATTTATATTCGACCCCCACATATCCACAATCAGAAGATTCCATGAACTCTGATATGCAACTGATAAAATGTACAATTAAAATAGTAAAGTTCGTGTTGTCACTATTCTCTTTTCCCCTTAAATATAGATGAAAGTTGCTAATCCTACGAATAATCCAGAAAATTCACCTGTCAATTCAGCAGTGGCATTAAAAAACCGCCCTTTATCTGTCATGGTCACAGGGAAAGGAACAGTTTTGCAGAAAGCAAAGGTAAGGCATCTAGGAAGCATAACGACTGGAATTATGTAGCAAAACAAAAAACAAAATCCACCAAATTAGCATTTGGGGTTTGGTCGGTCATTGCAGTTGGTAGTAGCACCTGGATGGGAGACCACCATGAAATATCAGGTCTGTAGATTAGATAGAGAAATAAACAAAAACACTGTGGAAAGTAATTGCAACTACACAAGATAATGAGCACTTTTTTCTTCCTTTTCTTTTCAGGAATGGGAAAAGAAAGGTGCTAGTTAGGAAATCCTAGCCTCAAGAACAGACTGAAGATTCAAATTGGCTCTTTGTGGACTACAGAAGCCTACTGCCAGTAGCAAAAATGTCCAGATGAAGAGAGCATGGCAAGTGGGGAACTGTATCATACTGTCTGGAAGAAACAATGGACCTTGGCCAGTTGCCAGTGTGGCCTCCCTTAGACTAAGGCTGTTGCTCCTTTTAGCAGACTTGCACTGTGTAGATAGGACAGATAACCCAAATGGAAACAGTACTTCTAACCTTACTGGTATCCTGAAACTGTTGCTGTACATAAGGAAGCTTTTGTCTACTTTTAGTATGGTGTTTTATCGCTGCACAGTCTAGGATTTGTTGTTAAATGACTTTTAATTGGACATGTTTAATATTTCTGTAGCATACCAAGGCATGGCAGGAGACAGAGGAGGGAAAGTTGAGCCTCACACCAGCCATTTCTTTAGCAGAGACGGTTTCCTAACCAATGATGCAAATTTGAATGACACTTCTGTGGAATTGTAATTAAATGCAGCTGTTCTGCCCAACACAACATCCACCTGAGAAAGGGTTAGGTGCTCCAGTTTGAACGTTTAGCTGGCACACCAGGCTTATTCAGATGCCCTAATTTCAGATATAGTGACCTATTGCTCTGCATAGTGATATTATATGATCCATGGATTTGAACATGCCATTATTTTATTAAGGGAGCCAGTATGGTGTAATGGTTAAGGCATCAGGCTAGAAATTAGAGGACTGTGAGTCCTAACCCTGCCTTAGGCATAAGTCCAGCTGGGTAACCTTGGGCCAGTCACTCTCTCACAGCCCTAGAAAGGAAGCAATGGTGAACCACTTCATCTTGGCAAGAAAACTTCAGGCATTAGTATGGGCAGTTGCCAGGAGTCAATACTGAATCAAAAGCACAAATAAAAATCTACTTTATTTACACAGGAACTCATAGCTGGCTCAGGAATTCTGGGAGTTGAAGTCCCCGAGTCATAAAAGAGCCAAGGTTGACTACCCCTGTATTAGAGTTTGCCCATAAATGTTTAAGAGTGGGCAACATGAAGATTTAATCCATTGGGTACAGGGATCTGTTCTGATCACTGTGCATGGCTATGAGCTTTACTTTTGGAAAAATAACACAGATGAGTTCATTCTTTAAACACCTGTAGTTGCACACATTTAAAGATGATTCACAATGTAATATGTAAAATGTGTCTAAGGCAAGGGATGATTCCACTGCACTTCAGGGACATTAATACTTCAGGATAGGAACTAAGCATCTCTTTGTATTCTCTGAGGTCAGTTTCACTGGAGGAATTAATCTAATGTAAACACATAGACATGATTTGGGAGAGAAAGGAATTTCACCCACCCTTGAAAGGTATCTTATTACCCTTTTTAATAAACAAAGTTCAATTAGAGCAAAGTAGCAAGAGTCTTGTAACTATATTGCTGCCTAAAGGGAAGAACTACAAGGAGCCTTTCCACCCTGCATAATTCCATGCAGAAAAACCAAATGCTGACATGTTGCTAAATAACTCCGATGGCAGTAAATTAGCTTAGGAGGCATATAGTGAGTACGGTATATGTGGAGACATACAGCATTATCTCTTCTATTCCCTCCACTATATACCTCCAGGGTCTGCTGTTTCACTGTACAATACGGGAGCTGGACTCACAATGCAGGAGTTGATGTATTAAGCTCAGGAAATACAACAGAAATTCTCATTTAAAGTTAGCATGGATTCTTCACCAAACATACCAGCTTCTATATTGTATTCTTGAATAGAAGTAATTTTTCATGATTAGATATATATGAACAGAAAACATCACTGTTAAGTAGCTACTGTCAGGAAAATACTGAAACTGTTTAGTGGGCTTGGTATCTGAGCACCATTCCAGACAATCATGATACTGTGCAACAGGTATGCATCTTAATTATTTGCTTGTTGCAGGAACCCATTATGGGTTCCCATTATGATGGGCCAAAACCGTTGCCTTGGCAACAAACGCATCATTTACCACAAAGAAAATATCCAGGCTTTAGATCAGGAGTGTTCAACTTTGGCAACATTGTGGACTTCAACTTCCAGAATTCCCCAGACAGCCACAGATCTTAAAGTTGCCAAGGTTGGACGCCATTGCTTTAGCTAACATTTATATTGATAGATGTTTCAATACTGATTGGCTAGCATTCATGAAGTCAGTGACAATCTTACTGCTCTACCTGTGCCTGGGTTATTTTACAGCATCTTAGCCAGAGCTCTTTCTCTTCTGAACCACATATATAGGCTGCTCCACCCATCAGAAGCCCTTTTCTCATATGGGTATGCAACTTCAGTTCTAAGAATACATCTAAGGATTTGACTAGCTTATCATATACAGTATTTATTTTTTGGCATCTAGAACTCAAATGCCTCTTGTTGGATTACATCAGGAAATAGACTGCAAAAGTGGGTGGAAAGTCAGGATTAGCAGCAGAAATAAATCTCTAGAAATCTTCAACTGTGTAAAACCCTGTGTTGTTCTTTGATGCCCTCAATGCACACAAATGTAAATGCTGCAGTTGTTTAAGGACTTTGTCATATTCAAGTAAGAACATCTCTTAGGTTTGCAGGCCAAAGATTATCTAAGGTTATCTAAGTTTATCTAAGGTTATCTAAGGCTGTGTATTAATATATTAGAGTAGCATTTTATAGACTTAAAGGGTTACAGGACTGTTTGAAAAAAGGACCTTGTGTACAACTGGCTGAAGAGAGGCAAGCAGTTCATTAATGAAAGTTAAGCCTGTTCCTATATATCTGCCTTCAGTGCCAGTAAATGATGTCTATACCCCATGTCAGTGTGGGCAAATGTTGATGTGTTAGAGAATGAGTTAAAAAGCTGGCAACCTTTGAAGTCCTGACAACTAGAAGCATCAATAGAAAAGGTACTAGAGGAGTAGCAACTGACTCATTTACTCCACTCAGTTCAAATAAAGTTGTGTGTCTCAATCAAAGTACGATGGTGTCAGCCAAAACATAGGAATTCAACATCAAATCCAAAGCCTTCTTTTAAATAACCATAGAACTGTTATTATGTTCTTAGCTTTTTTTTTTAAAGAACTTTATTGTACAAATGTCTTTTTAGTCAGTTGCCATTTCAGATGAATCATTTTTAAATAAAAGTGTTGGCTGTATTTTAAAGTGTTGTTTGTTTTTCTGATCATTACATTGTCGAGACAGGGAAGTAGCTAACAATGTCCACTGAATGTCTGGTTTTATCTAAGCCTACAAAGTTGAACTTTTCAACTTTCTACAAGGAACAGTTATTAATCTATTCCAAAATCCTCACATTCTTTTATCTGCATTCATACGGTATGATGTGTTCTTGTCCTGCAGGGGACACCCTTGTAGCATTTTTTGATAGGATGCATTAATAATGAACTTTTACTGAATATAAAAAGATTCAAGGATTCTTGAGATACATGAATTATATAGAAAAGAAAAATGCTAATTCAGAGTAGCCTGAAAAACCTTACACTAAAAATTCATACTTCAAGACAATGATTTTAACAGGCATAGGCTGCTACATAGTTTCCCTATTCACAAGATGGCAACTATAAAGTGCTCCATACTTGTTATTGTTTAATAGCTACAGTACTAGTTCCATTGTTAATCATCAGTCCATATCATAGAGAAACTGGTAGGAAGAGGGTGTAATCTGCAGTTCTGACATGCAAAACTTTCTTATGGGAAACTTAACACTCCAAAAGCCAAATTGTCATTGCTATGTCAAATAAAGAAATAAACTCCCAAAGTTAATCATATGTGGTCTAAAACAATAGCAGGATCCTTTGGTCCTTGCTCATCTGACTACCTAAAAAGATCCCTTGCACAGTCTTACATTATAGGATCTAAATCAACTGTACCAGGATGCTTTGGCACCTTCTCGTTCAAACATTGCTGTTCTCTGCTCTAGGAATCAATCTTGGAAGCTTTGAAAAACATAATGAATTGTTCCTGATTTGGTTTCAGCTAATTTACAAACAGCATTTCCACAATCTTTCAAAGGTTTCCAGATTTTGTGTGAGTTTGAATTCTGTTGTCACATATTTCTAGAAATAGAACAATACTTGTAGCCCAGCTTCAATATCTATTGTTTTAAGTAGATGTGTTCGCTTTTTTCCCCACCATTCTCCAGATCCAATAAGAACTGTATTTCAGATGCAAATACATACCTAACATTTGTGGATTTTTTTTCATATAGTTTATATATTAAACATAGAAAACGTCTGATACAGGTTGTCCTTTACTTACAACCAATCATTTAGTGACCGTTCAAATTTACAGTGACACTGAAAATTGACTTACAATTGGTCCTTGCTTTTACGGCTGTTGCAACATTTTCAGAGTCACGTGATCAAAATTTGGGTCAACTTGGCAACTGGCATGTATTTATGACAGTTGTGGCATACTGGGCTCACATGATTGTCATTTGCGACCTTCCATTTGTTGGCTTTTGACAAGCAAAGTCAGTGGGAGAAGCTGAATTTGCTTAATGACCGTGGGATTCTTTTAACAACCGTGCTAAGAAAGGTTATAAAATCGTTTGAAATCCACTTAGCCCCCTTGCTTAGTAGTGGAAATTCTGGTTTGAAGTGTAGTCTTAAATCAAGAACTACCTGTAGCATGCTATATGTAATTTGTACTTCATAATTCCAGCATAATTATATGTTGGTATGTGATTTCTACAAACATTTTCAAAACTAAGAGAATTTAAACTACTTAATTTGTAATCTGAGGTCAGTTTAGAAAGGTTTGTGACAATCTAATGCAATTTGTGGGGGATTTAGTCTCTGTAAATCAATTGCATTTATTAATCCTGGAATATAAATTGTTAATATAAGCACAGTATAAGGGGTGGAAAGATGGGAAAGAAATGTTTATTTGGTGCGTATATATTCTGTATTGTTAACCCAGAAGTGTTCTCTGCAGATGGTGTATGTGTATGTATGATGTATGTATGTATGTATGTATGTATGTATGTATGTATGTATACACATACATACATACACATATACATATACATACATACAACAGTTTTGAGGCAAAAGTACTGGTAGGTAAGTGATCACTGCAGTTATTAAACAAATCCGTTTTATTCAAAGTGTATTTTTTAACCAGAAAATGGAAATAAATGTCAGAAATCAGCAAAATAAAATAAAATAAATAAAATAAAAATAAAATAAAATAAAATGCTAAAAACAACTGTAAATGCAAGCCAGTTGCCAAACACTTAAATGTGATCATGTGACAGCAGGGAGTGTCTGTGGCTGTCAGAAATTAGGAATCGGGTCATAAATTCTTTCTGGGAGGGTCCATCATAATCCAACAGTTGTTAAGCAAGGACTACCTGTAACCATAGTATCATGACCACAGTTTGGAATGCATATTTTCATGGCCACATTCAGAGCCATTCCCAACCATCACGGAGAGTGCCATCCTCACCTCATATTTCAAATCCCGCAAGACTCCAGAGTTGATTCACGATTGCTCCCTTTTGTTGGCTCCATGGAAGCTACATAACCTGTGCTAACCTGTCCTATTCTAAAGTAGCTGGCCCTCACCCTTGTGAAAAGAAAGCTTTGTTTGCCACTCCAGCACACAACAGAGAAAAATGTGCCATCTCTTCATTTCAGGTAACAAATGATATCAGTGTGAACCTGCTTTGGTTCATTAATGTACACATTTTCTAATCAAGTTTCAATAATCCATACCTTGATTGGAAAATGTGTACATGAAGTATACATGAATATGTACATGAAGTGCAATATTGGAGGGAACCACAGCCCTGCTCCAGTGAGACAGAGAGGGAATTGGTATGAAATGAGTACAAGAAATAATTTTTTGTCAGTTTGGAACTCAAACTTGCTTTCTCTCAGCTCCAGCCACTTTGTATTCACTCCTAATGTTATTATCCCTCATCAGCATATTAAAAAAAAAAACAATTTAGTTTTTTCTTACCACCACACAGTGGACCTACATATCAAATGACTGCAGCATGTTAAATATTTATTAAACATACCAACATGAATTGCTGACGCTTTTGATCTGCAAAAGGGTCGATCAAGCAAAAATGACTCTATGTACTTTTATTCCCACATAAAGGAAATACAATAAGTGGAGAAGAGAAACCCCTTCAGAATCAGCAGAAAAGAACACTGAAAGCTTAGCAGTTGCATTTTTGAACAACATAAAATCTTCATTGGGTTGCTTGTAGAACAAGAGGCAGAATTTTATGAATAATGCCAGTTCTATAATAAAAAAAATGCCTGCCAGATGGATACACTGCTCAGCTAACTTAGGATAAAATCATAAAACCTTTTAGTGGTGAGTAAACCTACGCTGATGGGATTTACTTTAGAGCAGACACAAATAGGATTGCAGGGCTACATAGCAAACTATCCAGGGAGCTCTAAATAGATTGGCAGCAATAGCAAAATGACTTCCCTTCCAGATAATTCCCAGAAGATTTTCTTGCCAAATAATGTTCATAATACAGTATTTCTCTCAATCCCTTCCTATCACTGCTCCAATTCTATATCGCCCGTACTTATATGTTTCGCACTAAATCGGCCTTTCTTAACTTGATCACTTTCTGAATATTCTTCAGTGAAATTAGGGAATTCAGTACTGTAGCCACTACTTTGTATCAGGCAAAAGCTTTAGCGCTTTTATCTGGGGCAGCTATGGGACTATATTCTAGCTTTAATCTCTTGGGATCTGTTCAGTCAAGATTCTAGAAATAACTTTTTGAAGCTTGATACTTCAAATGCATCTCAAATGCAGCTCTTGGGCTTGAAGGAGAGCAGATCAGAGTAAAGAAACTGGCTAGCAATATTTAATTATTGGTTTAAAATTATCTATCTGCCCACTGAGCTGCACTCTGTTTCCTAGTGATACTTTGCCCATTTTTTTCCTAAGGACCAAAAAGAATGAATCAAAGAGGCATGGCTGCCTACATTTTCTCCCTGACCTATTCCAACTATCAAAGCTCTTCTTTCAGCACTGTTAAGGAGAGATATTACAGACTCCCTGTGGCTCTTCATATATGCCCTTGTAGCATGCAAGGAGAATCAATAATGCATGTTCTTTTATACTGCAGTTTAATGCAACATTGCATTAGGATTTTAGTTTTTCCCCTTCTAGCAACAATACCTGGAAAATCAATCAGCCAGTTATCATGTTGATTTCCTACTCACTGATCAGGTTTTTATATAACCTACAATGTTGGAAAGCTTTGTAATCTAGCATCAAGGCTTTGGCAGGGGTCCACAGTAAGATTTTAGAGGGATTCGTGTATAGGCTTATTTATTTATTTTGACTCTCTTTCTTTCTTTTTATTTCAGCTTTATTTGCTAGCTACAGTAAGTAAACATAGATTGGTTTACTATAATTTTGGATGAAGGTGGAACCCAACAACGTAGATGATTTTAAAAATGGGAATAGACAAATTCATGGAGAATGTATCAATATTACTACAATTTTATAATAATCTACCATCTTTGAAGTTGCAGACAGTGCGTATCAATTGCTAGAAAGGAACAATGGAAGAGTATTATATCCATATTTTTATGCTTGGAAGTTACTTCTAATCAGTTTTGGATTGCTATATGTATTGCTTTGTGGCAATACAACCCTTTTTCTCTAACTGATTGATTAGATGATAGATGATACTTTCAATAAAAGCATAGGACTTAATGAAATCATAAGAACAGGAGGTAGCCACAGATTCATCCTTTTGCAGTTAATGGCAAACTTGGCATGGCCCCAAAATCACAAGAAATGGTTGGAAATGGGAGTCCAAAATATTGCTGCTTTGATCAAAGGGATAGAATTTCCTAATTAAAGAAGAAAACTAAAGGAATCGGGAGGAAAGAATGGAACAGCCATGTAAAAACATGGATACAAACTATTATCTTTGGTGAATGATAGTGAGTTTTCCAATCTCTAAAATCTTATATAAACTAGTAGACCTGGAGATCATTAAAGGGCTAAAATGTGCCTTAATCATATTCATTCTATATATTTGGAAATAAACTTAGGTTTCACAAAATCAAATCTGGGTAAGTATTGTGTATGAAAGCTTTTCACCCCTTATTGTCATATTAACAACATAAGTATAGCTTTTGTAAGTCATGTCAGAGCTTGTCAAGTTATACCACTGTTAAACCTCGGATTTATGGCAGCATTATATAGAGGTAATGTTACTTACGTTAAAAAATAATATATCAAACATAAATATGCAATATAAAAATATGCTAGATATTAGTCACCTTAGTTTCGATTAAATAAGATACTTTTGTGCAAAACTTTTGTTCTTAGAAACAGCATATTACTTGCAAGTGTACAATTCACTTCCCCAATAAGTATGATTTCAGTAACTAAAGGCAAAAGTTCTTTTGTCTGTTTTAGTGCATTTAGTCCATGTGTCTTCTTTTTTTAAATACTGGTGAATTCTGTATAGCAGCCCCAACCATCTCAATTTAGATAAGTATGGATCATGGCAGAATGTTTCCATGATTGTGAAGTGTCACTGCTTTGCATTCCTATATTTTAAAAAAGGAAAAGTAAAGTTAATTATTAGTTCTCCCAGCAAAGTACTGAGTGCCTATTCTTTTATGCATTCACAACCTAATTAATTTATTAGCAAAATATAGATTACAAGATCTATTAGGAGCCTTAAGAGTGCTTTAGAGAGACATGAATTCCAACAGAAGAGAATATTTATAGCTCTGTGATCCTTGGTGATCTCTGAGCACACAGATGATGTTACCTTGTTGGGTAATGAATCTGCAAGAAAACGTCTAAGCTCAGAAAGCTCAGAGAGCACTAAGGGCCCCACATGACTGCAGGTATCCAAAACTGAGCTCTTTTGGAATCAAGTCTTTAAAGTATTAAGAACCATCTTTACTAGAATAATAATGCATAGCTAGTATGAAACAGATATTCAGAGTCATCAGCTTTCAATCATCGGTCACCTAAGAGATGCCCTTAAGTTTCCCAGGCTCTTCAGAGTTGGTGGTTGGTGCATTCTTCACAGACATAACAAACTTGCTTGCCAGATGCATTTGCAGAAATTCTGCTGCTCAGCAAAACTAAATGACAATCAGCCAATTGTTTTATATTGTTATTAAGTTAGCATACCTACTCTTTTGGAATAAAACCAGCAGGATCTGAGCAAAACAAATACAATTAAAATCAAGCCATGTAGGCTTTAAGGGACATTATTAATTATACCATTTTATTATGCAACATTAAATACAGTATTACATTTTTACCTCAAATCCACAAATCCCTTTTAGAAATGAAAAACATTAGAAACGTTTAGAAATAAAAATCCATTTCCTATTTTCATAGATAGTTTCCTTCATTTTCAGTGTTATTGGGCCAAGAATGAGGTCAAACAAATAATTAAGCAGACATAAAGTATCTAAGAAAAATGCCTGTTGAACCAAGCAATACTTACTGTTTTCACAATGAGGTCCTTCCCAGCCTTGGCACTGACACCAATAGTTGCCATTTTCAGGAATACAAATTCCATAATTCATGCAGGGGTTAGGTTTGCATATATTTACTGGCATTTTGGCTTCTGTAGCAGAAAAAACAGAAAACCGTGCTGACTATTTGGGTGCAAATAACTCTCATCTGTCAAAGCTGCATACCTGGCTTTTGTTGCACGTGTGGCAAATGGAAATCAGTGAACATGTCTTTTTGTGTTTGAAGGAGCTCCCCAGTGGGAAATTGGGTACTGAAATCAGAGCTGGCAAAGTAACTAGCCAAGATCTGCAATTTACAGATTTTAAGAAAAACAGATACATTTGGAGGCTATGGGAATTAAAAGTGCCTTAAAGAGCCTCAAAGAAGAAAGGTGTATATTCTATAACAAATCAAGAGGTTTACCTTGAAAACTATTTCTTGGTGGTACCTTGGTACTCATCTGCTTAGAAACTCATTGAATTTGGTACTCAATTTGACATGGAAATTTTGTCCTGGTACTATTTGTTTGGTACTCAACACATAAGCTAAAACTTGTGTCGGCTGCCTTGGGACTCACCACATATTCCTTATGGGAAAAATTTTGTTTGGTACTCATCACTTTTGGTACTCATCATGCTTCCCGGAACCAATTAACAATGAGTACCAAGGTACCACTATGTTGGCTTAACCCAGCCCAAAACCAGAGCCCAAAGCAATGATTTATTGCTGAATAAAGTTTAGTGTTATCCTTTATTTATGGCACATTTTTCAATTTAGAATCCTTGTTTAATACCTCTCTCTTCATGAGTCATTATATTACCTTCTTTCCCATGTAGGATCTATTATAGGTGGTCCTTGTTTAATGATTCAGCGACTGTTCAAACTTTCAACAGTGCTAAATGAATGGTACTTATGACTAGAAGTTCTGGCTGTTGCAGTGTTCTTGTAGTCAGCCACATGATCACAAACCTGGAGCTATGCAGTGGCTTGGATTTCCAACCATTGCAGCATTCAATGGTCCTATGATAGCAATTTGCAACCTTTCCTGCCAACTTCCCACAAGCAAAGTCAATGAGAAAGCTGGCACAAAGTCATAAATTGTATGAGGTCCTCACTTAAGTACCTGTGGTGATTCACTTAATGATGGTAATCAAGGACTGGCAGAACTGTCATTGTTAAGCAGTGCAGTCGCATGATGCCGTGCTTTACAACCTCATCTCTTAATGGTGGAAATCCTGAGCCCAAATATCATTATTAAGCAAGGACTAGCTGTCTCACCACCTACAAGTTCAATCCTATCAAGGACATCACTTCAAAAACAAAACATACTCATCTTTAACAGAATACATTTTATCTATTTCCATAGTTATTCACTGTTTTATATTTTAGCACAATCCTAATTTACTTGAATGAAGTACAGAATGTTTACCATTCTTTTTATTTGAGGTATATTTAATAGCTATTTCAAAGTATTTTTTGTTGGACGTGAAGAAAGTTAAAGCTGGGTCTTCTCATAAAGCATAGTAAAGTAAAAATAAAGTCAATGTTTCCAGGAGAAATGGTCTTATATTGAATTTGATGTATCTTATATTTATTTGTCATTATACTTTTGTATTTTATTGCCTCTACTGGAAGTTTGAAGCTGATTTGATCAATTTGACTGAAAAATAAGGTCAGTTAAGAAAAAAAAATGTGGCTGTAAAACAGAAAATCAAAATATACCTTACCATCACACATTTTTTCCATGATAAAGTCTTCATTTTGTCTGAGATCTTCATAAGAAGAAATCCTCACCAGATTATTAGAAGAACCTGCAATCCTCAATAGTAAGTCCATTTGTACACTTTCCGTCCCAATGATAAAAAGTGATACATCATTACTGCGTAGTTGCTGGGCAGGGACTATGGCATCCTCCACTCCAGATCCACTTGTGAAGACTACCACAAGTTTTTTCACACCAGGCCTTGCTCCTTTTTGGATAACTGTGACACCATCATGAATATGAAGCAAGGCACTTCCAACTGAGGCAGAGCCCCCCATAAAGGGAGCTTGTTTGATGGCTTCCTGAAGAGCTGAACTAGTAACATGTGCATCTAGTCCAAATACTATTTGGGGCCTTTTACCAAAGGTAACAAGGCCGATTTGTGTCATATCCCTATTGATGACAAACTGGGAAGAGAGACTGCTGACAAAGTTTTTCATCTGGGCAAAATTAACCCTTCCAGCTGATGTTGAAGAATCCAGGGCAAAGACCAAATCCAGGGACTGAGATAGGCAGCCTGAAAAGGAAGAAGTTAGCAGCCTTTGAAGAATGTGTCTCATTCATGTGGATACTCAGTAAAGGGAATTACATTAAAGTAATGTTATAGTGGCAGGGGAAATCATCCTCTGCAGTTTCTCATTAAAAGATTGTTTCCATCAGCAAAACATAGAAAAGGTTATTTCACTTCGTTCTGTAGCTGTAAACATGCACAACAATGACAAGACTTTCTATAGTGGAACTGGGATACAAATAAGGTTTTGCTCATACATAACTTGGATTTCATCAATATTTAGGACTAGAGGTTATGAATCTAGAGATTTAGTGATAACAGAGGAAGGTGAGTTAGCAATAAAACAAAATGAAATCCATATCCTGTAATATCTCATGTGTTGCATAAGTGAGAACTACAGCTTCTGTGAATTACAACGCTTATTCAAAAACTCTCTGCTATCATCACCAACTTATATCAGAGTGCAGCTGGGATAAAAGGGGAAAGGAAGGACATTGTATACCTTTCCAAATCTTTGGAACAATAGGACAAATATATAGTAATAAAGAGAATTAACTAATATTTTACTTCATTTTTTAAATCAAAAACAGCTAAAACTGTTTAAATATATCACTAATCAATAAGTGATATAGAGACAAATCTAAATTGGTCTATATCAGGGGTCCCCAACCTGTGGGCTATGGCCCACTTCTGGGCCATGGCCTATTCACAACTGGGTAATGGGAATGGTGGGCTGGCAAGCATGTGCATCCCAACTCATGCAAGCAGTGGGCACAGGCGTGCACAGTCAAACCCACTGGGGCTGCGAGCGCTGGCAGACACCAGCGCTCGCAGACCCATTCACATGAGCCATGGGCACCAGCGCAAGCAGTTGAACCCACTGGGGCTGCAAACGCTGGCAGGCATCGGCACTCGCAGACCCATTCACATGAGCCATGGGCACCAGCGCAAGCAGTGGGCACAGGCGTGCACAGTCAAGCCCACTGGGGCTGCGAGTGCTGGCAGACATCGGTACTCGCAGACCCATTCACATGAGCCATGGGCACCAGCGCTCACAGACCCACTTGCATGAACCATGTATGCGTGCGCCTGCCATTCACACAAATAAAGTTATGTGCACGCGCCAGCCCCTCACACAAAACCATCCCCTCTTCCCCCCACCCCTCACGCACCGGGGTGCCAATCTGGAAAGGTTGAGAAACTCTGGTCTATATGACCTCTGATTAATAACAGAAGTTGAAATTGACAACACACACACCTTTTGACATCAATTGACATCACATACATTTTTTCAAATGCTTTAAGAAATGGCAACCTCTTTTTCATTTATTAATACAAGGTATATGTGTAGTAGCTTTGTTCCCATATTATCTCTAATGAAATATGTACAACACCCAGCAGGAGCCTAGGTGATACTGAACCAATATTGATATTGAAACAACAATTGATATGGTATCTTTATTTTGAATTCTTACCTTGTCTATCGATGCTGCAGATTTTTCTCTGTAATTCAGTAATTTTATTGAATAGATCTTGAGTGGTGGAATAGATAATTGTCCGCTTTGGATTCCCTGTAATCTCATCCAGTTCTCTTCTTAAAAATTCACTGCCAACTCCAATGATGGAAATACCTCGTTTCCTACTGAACCTAGCTGCTTCTAGCACTGAATCTTCAGCTTTTGAATCTGTGAGCAATATGACCACACGTGGAAGATCATCAGGAACATCAGCAAAGACTGGTGCACTCTTAAAGCCATGTTGTGCAATAAATCGTAAAGCTTTGCCAGTCAAAGTGTTCCCTCCATTGAACTCCATGGAATCAATGATCTTCACCAGACTGAACATATCTCTGTAATCTCCTATTTGGGCAACCATCTTGACATCATTGCTATATTGGGCCAGGGCCACATTCCCTAGAGTTTCTGTATTCCACACTACATGGAGAAACCTTTTCAGGAAAGTTTTGTAGTGCAAGAAGCCTTCAAGAGTAGTGCTGGATGAACTATCCACCAACAAAAGAAGGTCCACACTGCATTCCAGATTTATATTTGGTGCTGTTTAACAAAATAAGCAAAAACTATTAGAAACCCAAAAAGAATGCAGAATAAAGTAGAATATTGTACAATCTATAGCTATAATTAAAGTGTGATTTCAGGCCAGTCATCTTTTAGTTACAGAAATATTTAATCACAAAATGTAATCTAAGAAGGTGCCAGAATGAATTAAGTCTTAGTTCATTGGCAAAAATGTAATAAATTGGTGTGTGTGTGTGTGTGTGTGTGTGTGTAAGGCATGGGATTTCTTTGTTCAGCTGTTTATTTAGGTTACCAGATCATGAACCACAGATGATAGAAACATCTTTCAAAATTCAGTATAAATAAAAGCATTAGAATAGGTAAGCAGAGATATAATTAGAAACCGTCTAAAAGAACCCTTTTAGTTTCTGTATAAACTTCCTACACAAGAGAGATTTGAAAAATGTAATTTGGATATTTCATATTAATAACTGCCACTCTCAGAATTCCTCTTTTATAATAATGTATAAATTAAACACTTCACCCAGACAAAACACCATTCTTATTGATAACGGAGGATCTGGATAAATGGTTCTATCCTATACAAGTTCTGAAAGAGGAATAGTCAGTTTTGCTTGTTCAGTGGGAAATTAAGTCAACATATCCTGATGTCCTGATCTGAAGGATGCTGGAGATGATATGATACAATATATGAAATATATGATATTTTATTCTGGGGAACATTCAGATATGGATATCACATATGCTAATTCTTAATTTGATTTAAATCAAACTGTATAATTCTTATCCCCTTCTTTTCCTTATTAAAGAACAAATATAATAATGATTATCAGAGGTTTTGTAGAAAACTGGCTGATGTTACCAACACATTAAAAACAAGATTCCAGTCCCTAAAATAAAACAACATACCACAGTTGGAATCCCCTACAAATTCCATTGGGCAAACACAGTGGTAGCCTTCTAGTCCCTGTTGAATGCAAGTGCCTCCATTCTGGCAAGGATGGGAATCACAAGGATCTAAATTCAGGAAATAGCGATAAATGGAAGCTTATTATATTTTTCCTCTTTCAATTGCAAGCAGAACTGACCTCTTAAAAAAAGCAATGCATTTCATAGTATACCTAATTAAAATCTATTAGTCCATCACCCCCATTTTGGGTCTACCCAGGCATCTCTTATAATTAAGGTAGTCCAAATAAATTCAAGAATTAAAAGAATTAATTATGGAACTTTGTACGCTGTGTTTGTCTCAGTGGAATCAAGATATCATAAAGAGGTAATAAATGGATATATGTTTTGATTCATGCCATTATTTTTATTCTACGCATAATTTAGTTTGGTTAATAAAAGGGTAATGACTGAGGGTGGATGACTTTTCAAAATAAAAATTTGAATTATTAATTGCTTCAGTATTAATATTTCATTGGATGATTAGAAAAGCTCAAAGGAGGACGTGTAATTTTTTTCATTATAACAGTAAAAATATGTATCTTCAGTCCTGAGTTGAAAGAACATAATTTATAGATCAATTAAGAACCTAATATACAATTCAATTGATACTGATTAATATTTTTTATAATCAAAAGAAAGCAAAAATGAAAAAATAACCATGAGGAAATTGAGTTATAAATGTTTAAATTTATCTACATGGAAGACATATGGAATATAGTTGATAAATTGCTTCCTTCTCTCCATAGAACATTTTGGCTCTAGTAGAGGAACACCAGTGGCAGAGTGGAAGAAGAGTCTACTTTTACTGATGATTGCTCTTCCAGGTGCCCTTCAATATTTATCCTTGTGTCTTTGTAGTTTGGGGATTCTCTAGAACAGTGTTTCTTAACTGTGGCAACTTGAAGATGTGTAGATTTCAATACAAGAATTCCCCTTATTTGTGGGGGATACATACATCTTCAAGTTACCACAATTGAGAAACACTGCTCTACAACCATAGAATGCCAAACTAGAAGGAGGAAGAAATTTGTGAAAATAATCTCTCTTCTTTGAAGGAAACATTCAAATGTTGCTAATGGAAAAATACCTTGGATCTAACCAATGTCTATTGACAGATATGCTACTTTTTTCACTCTATTATTTTTATTTTGAAGCACCTATATTTTAGTTTATAAAGATCTGGGTCTTACCTGAGCATATGGTTCGATAGCATGTAGATGGAAATTTGATGAAAATGTTCCTCCAGCTTAATTAAAGAAGTCAATATTAAACAAAATGAAATTTGGATGAGTTTGTATTTGAAAACAGTGAAGCAATGATATTTAATTAAATGATTAACAATATAATTCTGTATCACTATCTAGATTTTTTTTTAAACAATAAAATTCCCCAACTTTTACATCTGCATAGTTTCTGGAAAAAAACTGGAAAAGTGAAACAAAGCGTTTTTAAGAAGTGCACGTATTTAAATCTTCAGTGTCTTCCAAACCCCATTCTACTGTAATCTGCACCTTATGTCCATCACACACACACTTATTGTATTTGCCAGCTTTCTTCCTGCAAACCCTTGTGAAAGACCACAGGTCAGTTTTTCAGGGGTACTTCCAATGCATCTTCTGCAGTTCACATTGGAAGCTGCTGGATATGTGTAAGGTTTGCAGGAGGAAGGCTGGGTCAAAGGACAGTAGGGGTATGTGGCAAAAGGGCAGAGATGAGAAGGGAAGATAGGCGCACATGGGAATTGAAGCATACTGTGGTTGTAATGGTTGAGGCTGCCAAAAGTACAAGAACCAGAACTTTATATCTCCCTTGAAACCTGAAAAGGGGAAGGAAGAAGAGGAAGAAGAAGAAGAAGAAGAAGAAGAAGAAGAAGAAGAAGAAGAAGAAGAAGAAGAAGAAGAAGAAGAAGAAGAAGAAGAAGAAGAAGAAGAAGAAGAAGAAGAAGAAGAAGAAGAAGAAGAAGAAGAAGAGGAGGAGGAGGAGGAGGAGGAAGAGGAGGAGGAGGAAGAAGAGAAGGAGGAGGAGGAGGATTATTAAGGCGACTTACTTGTAGAAAGGGCAGAGTGATATGCGTACAACATCATTGCTTTGGGATCCTTTCCAGCAGAAATAGTTTCCAACCAGTTCTTTTACTCGCTCAAGTGTTTTGCGTTCACAGGGATGAGGTTCAGCCCTGCAACCTGGTGCAAGAGGCAAGAATTCAGAAAACATGTTTGCCTGAATTTATGGGGAGTAACTGCCAGTCAAAACAGGTAAGACTGGGTTAGATGTCAGATAGGCTGGGCTGATCTAAAGCAATTTTTAGTGTTTGATGATTGAGCACTTTGACCCTTGGCAAGTTATTTCTCTGATTTGCAATAATGTTTTGACTGAACATTAATACATGTTTAAGTAAAGGAAAAGGATAGCTTACTGGCTCTCTCTTTTTCTCTCTCTCTCATTATCTCCAACATACTTATTAAAATGTGCAGGAAAAATCATTTTGAAAATATTTCCATTTGCAAACACCCACCTGTTGCCTACACAGGAAGAAACTGCAACCAGTATCTATACATGTTGCTATTGATGGTATAGCATTAACTTTCTAAAATATTTGTAATTAATTTTAATACCTAAATCTTAGGGATGGAAAGAGTCATTTAGGATTCTCAGAGCTCAATCTTCTGGTTAATAGAGGAATCCAAAGAATTGGTCTTGATTTTACTTACATTTACCCATTAACTTAAACACACCCAATCAATTGGAACCCGCTTTGAATAATTTACTTCAATGTTGAATTACTGTTATTGTTGATTTCCCCCCCCCTAATATTCAATTGGAATCTGCCTGCCTGTAACTTGAATCCAACATTCCATGTCCTGTACCTCAGAATGCAATTTTAACTCAGAATACTCCTTTATTGTGCTATGTTGCTTTTGAATCTTTCTTAGATGCTCGAAAAGCTGTACATTTTTCTCCATCAAACAAAAAACTGTAGGAAGGTTGCAAAATATATAATAACATCATATGGAATCTATTCTTAATATTCTTTGAGTGACACCAGGTAATGAGGCAATAAAAAAACAATAAAAAGCTCCCTTATCCCCTATCCATCAAAGAGTAATAAAATTAATTTTATAGCCATCTAGAGTCTTCTTGAGTCTGGCTATACCAAACTGACTAAAATAAATTGAGAAACAACTTTATGAAAAAAAATGGCACAGTGAGAATATAGCTCTTAATTGAGAAATGAAAAACAAGACATAATAAAAACAGAAGGTAAGTAAATAACACTTAATTTGAATACTTAAACTAAACTGAGAATCCAGTTCTTTGTGCTTTATTGTTTTCTTTCAGACGTTTCATTACCCAAACTAAGTAACATTATCAGTGTTAGTAGCTAGCACTGATGGTGTTACATAATTTGGGTAATGAAACTTCTGCAAGAAAATAACCAAGCTCGGAGAAAACCAAGGAATCATCATTTCAATCCTAAGGTACAAATATTCTCCTTTATTGGTTAAATTAAACTTAAAATACCTGGAAATGCAGCACTGCAGATATCAGAGAGTGTAAGGATGGTATAAAGCCCATTGGAGGCATCATCAGTGTCTTCTGCAAACAGTGTATAGTATTCCACTGGCTCACTTGCTAGAGCATACAATTCTTCCCACCTGCACAAAAGCAAATTGAGTGTAACAAAAACAACAACACATCACACATCCTTATACCACAAAGCTTCCTTGTACAAAACTGAATCATTAATCCTGCTTAATTTTTTTTAGGAATGGCCTAATACTCTTCATTATACAACATAATTTTTGTTATTTACAATAGACAAATACGTAAACTGGTTGCAACCCTTAGGCTACCTTTTTTCCCAGTGGAAAGCTTCATTTCACATCTAACACCTGTTCCTGTTCTTTCTGGCTTTTTCCTTGATGCGGCGCATTATTTGCTCTGTCTTAGAAACATGTTTTAACCATACTATTCAGTTTACATGTATTCCTTGACTTACAACCACAATTGGAACCGGAACTTCCATCACTGAGCAATATAGTCATTGAGTGAGTTGCACCTGATTTTAGGTCGTTTGGCCCAAGATCATTAAGCAAATCACCTGGTGATTTGACTTTGCCTGAGAGGTTGCAAATGGCAATCACATGATCCCAGGACACTGCCACTATTGCAAACACTTGGCAATTGCCAAGTCCCTATATCACGATCACATGTCTGCAGGGATTGTAAGTGCAAGGACCAATCATAAATAACTGCTTTCAGTACACTTGTAACTGCAAACGGTCGCTTCACAAATGGCCCTAAGTCAAGAACTTCCTCTAGAATTGCTTCTAAAATTTAGAATGAATTTTACCAGTTTCCCAACACTTCAGATTAAATTCATCAAGATTTATCTGGAGATGCCAAGGAATGAACTGGAATCTTTGGCATGCAAAAGAAGTAATCAATGACTGAGTTCTAGAAAACAAGTCCCACTATTGGTCTTCCAAACTCTCAACTGCAATAACTTCCTAAACAATGTATCCTCTTTCTGTTCTTCAAGGATGTGTAACCGAAATCTTTTATCCACTGTAGGACTTCCCTTCAATCTTTACCTATTAAGTGGCAACAGCAATGGAACATCCCATGTCAACTCACCTTGGGAAGTTGACTCCAATTGCAAACACTGCAATCCCCCTTTCTTTTATCTGCTGGGCTAAGGTTGACACGTTGTTCTGAGATCTCCCATCTGTTAAGATTATAAGGATTTGGGGAACTGATAAATTCCTGCCTCCACGGAATCCTTGTTGAAGAATGTGTTTCAGAGCAAGACCTGTTTCTGTTCTCCCACCTCTAAAGCAAGAAAAGAGAGCATTAGGAAAGCTGCAGGCACCCATTTTTGTTTTCTCAACTTCTGACAAATCCTTATTAATATCTGTACATGATAGAATATTTTTTTCCAAAAGTAAAGAGGAAATGAAATGTTTTATAACTATGGCATATACATACACATACTCAAATATTTTTAAAAAGCTTGACAAAGCTATTGGTTCATTTTTTATGGAAGGAACAACTATTCAGAAACTCTTTATTAAAAATATAGCTTTCTTATGATGATGATATTTTAATTTCCCTGACACTAAACAATACCATTTGGCTTATTTGTTAACCTTCATTGGATTAAAAATGCTACTGATTATCTTCCATTGGGAGTTCAACGTGAGAATTATTACTAAGCATCCTGAATTCCTGGCAGTTTCTTGGTGATAATCATTGTGAGAATTTGATTATTTTTTCCTATGTTAAAGGTAATCAGATGCATTGGGGCTTAGTAACTAAAAAAAATTAAAGTTGGATGTTCATCTTCAGGAAATATTGGATTTTGCATAAACTATTAAAAATGGATGTAAATTATTGCACAAGAGATGGTAGATGCCTCTCATTTAAAGATATTTTATTACTTTAGCCAAAATACATTACTATCAAGTAAGATAAAGGAATGAAAGATTAGTCTAGTAATATATATTAATCAAAGTGCATCAATAAACTGAATGCACTTAATTGGATAATATGTCAAAATGAAAGCAAGAATTTATTACAATAACATCCTCATACATTATTTTGGATTTTCATATTTAGATAATACTGTCTCTAGGAAGCTGCTTTGGTATATGTAACTAAGGGGTTTCTTATTAAGAAACTAAAGCCATATTTTAGCAAATAAATAAAGCAAATAAATCTTATTTTAATTGTCTTCACAGCAGTCAGGGTCATTTGTATTATTTTGAAGAATAAAATATGTTTGTACAATCTGCAACATCTTTTTTCAGTTTTTAATCTCCACCTTTGCAGTTCTACTTAAAATCTGAAAATGTTTGACCACAATGCAGAGAGAGAGAGAGAGAGAGAGACAGACAGACAGACAGACAGACAGACAGAGAGATCTGTATAAATTATTGCTTAATTCAATGTGATAATTATCAGAATGTGTGAACATGGAAGTAAATTCACATAAATATAAATATAAATTCTGTAACAGAGATGATAGAACTTTTATTGATGTAGTAGATTTTAATAGTTGTCAGATGATGTCATTTGTAAATCAATTTCAGACAGGATTCTTTCATTCTTGTTGGCCATTTTGAATTTATTTGTAAAAACAAAAATCCATTTTGTTTCCAGAATTGATATCTATATTTCTCATAATTCATAGTTTTGTTTGCCTTGATTTAAAAAAGAAAATACAACTTCCACATTCATTATACATTAGCAACCCATGGTAACTGTATATTTGGCCTTTGGTGCTTTTTTTTACACATTCCTTTTCAAATAAGATTTAAACTGCCCTTTAAAGTTAATTTATCTTGAATCTGAAGTATCTGTCATTAACTTTTGCCCTTTTCCCCCCAATATATTTACAGTATAAATAACACATACGCCTCTATATGTTATTTATACTTTTACACTTTTTACTGTTTTTGTCATTTTAATGTTTTTAAATGACATTTTCTGCCCTGATAACCTTGGTTACCAGGAACTATAATGTAATTACAGCTATTATTAATTATGTTTCATAAGCTATGATTTCAAGTTGTTTCCATTTATTCCTTCACATCCTTTCCTACTGTCAAATAGCAATAGAAACAAATTGTGTGATTCCCTTCATTTGTTGCATGATGTCATTTATTCCCTTTTTCCTATCACATGGAAAATATTAAATATTAAATATCATGAGAAAAATAATTATGTAATCATATGAATGTAAGGGAGAACACTAAGACAAGTGGACAGCCTTCTCCCTCTGGTTCCCTCCAAAGGGGAGTGACTGTTTAAGGATCCTGGGGGGCACTAGAGTGGGAAAAGTGGCAGTGAGACATTGCTTTAGCCGACACCAAGAGCTATTTCCAAATCCAACAGCATCATGGCGTATTCTCTGGCCTCAGTACAGGAGAAAACAATGGTTTCTTCCAGACAGTCTCTTATAGCCATTTATCCTGCTCTTCTTTTCAATTGCAATGAACCAAAGGTGCTTTTTCAGGAGGCAACTGGACTTTCTTGTTTTTCTATCTTATCATCCAAAAAGCTTCTTCAGCTCTGACTGGATGGTGGTAAATAGAAGGATTTATATTCCTTGCAGACAGCTGGTCGTTTGCATTCTTTTAGAGAGTCATTGGGGCCACTTGGAGGTTTGTCTGTGACCTCAGGGTCACCTGAATGGTGCAGGATGTTTTCTGCCCTGTGTCCCTTCACTGTTGAAGACAGGCAAAGGCTGTTGGGGACAAGTCTGTGTTGTCTGCATCTCAAACTCAAACACAAATGGTTCCCGTAGTCGTAGAACCACTCTCTAAAAGAATGCAAATGACCAGCTGTCTGCAAGAAATATAAATCCTTCCATTCCCCACCCTCCAGTCAGAGCTGAAGAAGCTTCTTGGATGAGAAGCAAAACTACTTCAAATAAAAAACAAGAAAGTCCAGTTGCTTTCTGAAAAAGTACCATTGGAACAACCATGACCTGGATGACTAAGAATCTCCATAGACATAGAATGTTAAGTTTTAATGACTTTTCAAGATATAATGGAAAAAATAGAGTGGATAGGTATGAGAATCAAGGAGAGACATGCAGGAAAAAATGTAGCTGTCTTGATTTCCAAAACAATGACTAGTCTGAAAGGGAAAACACCTACTTTACAATGATACTCTTGGTTCATATCTATTATAACAGAAAAATAACTACTTCCTGGATGAATGAAGCTGCACTCCTGATGAAAAAAATCCCAGATGGTGATTTGTAGGTGAAAACTTTTCCTTGTTCCTTTAAATATGATATATTTATATATTTAGCTAAAAAGCATAGGGTACCAGGATTATCCATACTTTATGAATTGTGTGGTTCTCTCCTTGAAAGAATGACTGTTTTCCAGCAACTGTTAAAGATCCAATGCTCATCTGGCAGGTGGGGTTTCTTATCCCCAGACTTCTTTTTCAACAGGGAATGAAAGTCAGTTCTAGGAGTCCCAGAAATTAAGTGCAGCTCTCAGAAACCCATTTGAATTGTACCAGCTGATTAGAACATTTTGGCAGCCACAAAGCGTTGTATTGTTCTGCTTAACAAAAAGGGATCTAGACTGGCAAGAATAGAAGGCAAGACTGGAAATGCTAGATTCCTGAGGAACCAAAATCAGTGTTCTTGGGACCAGATTTCCATCATGCAGATCCATTTTTACACATATGGATATGAATAATAAAAAAATACTAGGATCTTTTGCAAGCACTTTATATCCATGGCAAATTGTATGTATCCTGTGCTAGATCATAGTGACAAAATTAATTTAATATCATAAAAAAATAATCAAACTTCTATTATGTCTTTTGAAAGGCAAGTTTAAGCTGTCCTAGTGAGTTGTTTGATGCTGATCTGAAAGTCAGAAAGCATCTCAGGTTCCTACTATTTGCTAATCCCAAAGGGGATTCTTTTATTAATTCTGCAATAGGATATGGTGGAATAGTCATGAATCTTGATAGTCTCGTCAACTTTTCTTTGCTCCTCTTAGCATGTGTCTGTTAGCTATGCATTCTTTCCAGAACAGTAACATATCGTATGATGAATAAAGTGCAGGAGTGATGCCAACAAATGGGTAAGAACAATAATAAATAATGTCACATACAAAAGAGATTATCAATAAAGGAACAGATAAGAGAGCTCACCAATATCACTTATAGGAGTATGATCAGAGACTGTGCAGTTTGCAATTAAAATTGGAGTAATATTCTAGCACTTTGGCCTTGATTGGAGTCTACGGAAAAATATATAAATCACTTTTATAACAAAGTGTTCTTCCTCATAACTCAGAAATGAACCCTATGTTTATTTATTTTGAAAAAAAAAATGAAATTAGTTCCATCCACCTTTTATTTCCTGGTGTATTCGGCATTTGATCACACTCTTGCTTTATGGTGTCTAATGCTTTAATCTACACATTTCTCTCTATATCAGCTTGTAATTCTTAGTACTCTAAACTCCTGCCAAAATTGTCTTTGAACTCTTTTGAAAGCCTTATTCTCAAGTTCCATGTCAGGAATGCATCAACAAAGTTGTGATGGCAGTCATGCTTTTCCTGGCCAGCTGCATTTTGTCAGTTTTCATCATTTTCTACCTCCAAAAACCTAAACCCACTGAACAGTTGTGTTTAGAGTTCCATTCTGTGATAAAGTCCATACCTTACAACAGTCTTCCACAAACTAATATATTGGAACTATAATTCTTAGAAACTGGGAAGTTTAGTCCCAATCTATTTGGATGGGGAAAAGATCTTTAATTCTTATTCCACCAAGACCTGGTTTGAGAATTCTAGTTCTCAACCTAGCATATCTGGAGTTCATCACATTGGGACATTATCTTAGAATATTATATAAAAGATTTGCTTATAGATAAATGAGCTAAAACACTTTCTGATTCATTTATTAGAAAACTCTTGGATTTTAAATTTACAGCTCTCAGGATATTTTTTCTATACTTACATGTTAAATATAACCATAAACAAACTAATATAACATGCCATTGGAAAATTGCCTTACTGAACTGATACACATGGTTCGCATGGGCTGAGACAAAGAGAAAGAATAGGATAGAATTAGATATCATAGATACACATATAATTTCAATGCAATTTCTGCTATTCTTTATTCTGTGGTTGAAATTGGCAACATGACAAATTAAAATATCTCCTTTTAATTTATATAACACAGTAAACAAAAACATGGGAAATTATAGGAACATATAAAAATGATGAGATCATTGGGGGATTTGCAAAAAGTAGCTAATACTGGTCCATCAGAAAAATGAAAATATTTATGGCGAATGAGAAGTAGGATGCACTGTGGAAATCATGTGGTATTGTGCTGAAAGTATTGTATTAGAAATAAGCATAGCCAGTGTCAGCCAAAGAAGCTAATAGGATGATTTTGGTCATTAAAAGATAGCTAATCTGATAGGAGAAATTACAGACTTATTGATCATTTGGTATAATTTGAAATGTTGAGTAAACTTGGGGAGAATTCCATATGATATAACAGAATATCATTCTGCTTTGAAAGAACTTTCTTTAAACAGAGGATGGATGCCTGTTCAGCTACAATTCGTGATTTCTTATATTACTCGGACATGACCTTTGAGCTCACATAAAGCAATTATATGATTCAATAATCCAGAGCAAGAGTCCAAATACAAAATCTATCTTACTTGAACACAATCTTCTTGAGTTGGTCTTTTATCTCATGCTTGGTGAAATATGCATCCAGTGAGAATTCCAAGCGAGGAGTGTTGCTGAATTGTATTGCTCCAACTCTAACCTGAAAGGGTAAGATAAAGTTCATGCCAAGCTATGGAAACTTAGAAATAATTTAAATTTCTTCTCTTCTTTAGAATTTCCTCTCCTTCTGGTATTTTCCTTTCCTTCTAGTTAGAAGGCATGTGAAACTATCAGCAACACTTTCAAAGGAATAACATTCACAACAGAAGAAGAAAATAACAACACACTAGCCTTCCTGGATATTCTCATCAGCAGAAGCAATGATGGCAAATTAGAAACACAAGTCTATTATACAGTAAAACCACTCATACTAATTAAATGTTCCACTATCAAAGAAACAACCCAAACTCTCACAATAGAAGCTGTGTAAGAACACATCCAAGAATACCAACTAGCAGTCAGAAGACATGTTGAAAACTCCTTAATTGCACAACAAATTAGGAGATTTAATCAAAGTTTCAACTGGAAAACTGTGAGCATTCTGGAGCAAGTTAAAGCCCCAAATGCTAGAGGATTCCTGGAAGCCCGCCATTCAGACAAATCAGCTACCAACATCTACATACCATTCAAAACAGATAAGCAAAAAATTAAAAGCTAAAAGACCACAACACTGATTTGTCAGAAATCGACACTTCTAATAAGCAGAGATTGACACCAAAATTTAATTAGACCAGCAATCAAGCAGTAAACAATACCTCAATCAAGAAAGTACCAAACAATCAAACAGTAAATAGCAGCCTAATCAAGAAACCAAGAATACTTCCACCAGCACTGACAAGCCAAGCTACTTGTATATAAACCTACTCCCTCCTAGCACTGATGATGTTACATAGTTAGGTAATGAAATTTCTGCAAGAAAACAGCCAAGTTCGGAGAGTACCAACTAGCCCACATTTATATTATTAAGGTGATCCAGAAGCTTCTGTAGTCGGGTGGCATTAACAAATGCAATAAAAATTAACAATAATTTTATTTTTTTAAAAAAAATATATGCCCCACCTACCTAAATAGAGAACAGTATAAAAATACCATTCCTCTCCCAATATAATAAAATAGAAACAGAAGGAATGAAACATTTCAGAGACAGAACTGTTCTTTAAATTCCAGATTTCTTACCCACAGATCCCTAGGTTAGTTTTTATTGCAGTGCTATTAGTATTGTGTGGAATATATGAGTATACTTACCTTTTCTGGACTGATGTCCAATGCATCACAAAGCTTGATTGTCAGATGTTTTGATCTTTCAAAGCTTCCTTTGCCAATGCTATAGGATCCATCCAACAGAAATAAGATATCGACTGGAGCAGAGCAATTCATTACTGAAAAAAGAGGCATTTTCTCATAACCTTTAACAATAACAATTTGAACTGTTTTGTTGTGTTGGGGTTATGAATGGGATTGGTGGAGAAAAATAAATGCACACACTAAAGACAAAAGTTACTATGAATAGCTTTTTTATTATAAATAGCAAGGGAAAGAAGAGGAAATCCAGCATAGCTACATTTACTATCTAAAATATAATTATAATTGTTCTAGGTTAATCTAGTACAGTGATTCTTACCCTGGGCGATATCGCCCCCCAGGGGGCGATTTAATTTTTCAGGGGGGCAATGGAACGAAAAGGAGCGACGCGGGGGCAAAGGAACGCAAAGGGGGCGATATGGGGGTGATGGAGCAAGAAGTTTTGGGGACACTTTTGAGACTTTTTCGTACAGTGAATCGCTGTATATCTGTCATACAAAAACATCAGATCGCTCGCTATTAGTGGATTGAATTGTGTTTTCAAATGTTCCTCTAGCTAGCTTCAGTACAGAACACCGTACATATGTGAAGACTCATCGCTTATCTTCATGCGTGTTGCGCAGCAGCCTCTACCCATACAGTGGCGCGCCATTGGCCAGAATATGGGAGATATGGGAAAAAGACTGGAAATTAATTATTTGCATCGTTATGTCCTGATGACAATTTTAAAGAAAACAAAAAAAGTGTTTGCATAAATTGAAGAATTATTTCCTATGTTGTGATTGAGAGGTTATGTTGGGGGAGGGGGGCGATGACAACTTCATTGGCTCAAGGGGGCGATTCATTCAAAAAGATTAAGAACCACTGATCTAGTAGATAGGTTTATAAGATTGCTTGCTAAGCATTATTAAATGACAATATAATGTTATCTTTAGTGTTTTGGACCCTTGTTACATCATCTGTTCCAGTAGATGGTGTAGGGGACATGTTCCAGGCTCCCTTTCTGGAGCAATAACATCTAATTGGATCTAGGAGACATTTCTTTGTTGCTTTGCTTCTCCTTTGGAAGAAGCTTCCCCAAGGTTTGTGCAGTCCTAATCAACTCTTACTAGACCTGCCCTCAAAGCACCAGAAGGCAAGACAAAAAACAATGGATGGAAACTAATCAAGGAGAGATGCAACCTGCAATTAAGGAGAAACTTCCTAATGGTGAGAACAATTAACCAGTGGAACAGCTTGCCTTCAGACGTTATGGGTGTTTCATCACTGGAGGTTTTAAGAAAAGACTGGACAGCCACTTGTCTGAAATAGTATAGTACAGTGGTGGCGAACCTATGGCACGTGTGCCAGAGGTGGCACTCAGAGGCCTCTCTGTGGGCACATGCACCGTTGCCCCAGTCCCGCCTCCCCCGCGGCCCCCTCCTCACTCACCAGCAACCCCCCCGAGGAGAGTTGCCCACGGGCGTGGAGCAGCGCAGCCAAGGACATGGCAGCTGGGCAGCAGGGACTGCCCTCATGCCCCATCACGCACAGATGATGCGGGGCGTGGCCGGAGGGCATGGCCACCATGGCACTGCAGGGCCACCTGGGCGATCTGCTGTGGAGGGCCGTGGAGGCAGTGGGTGGCCCTGTGGGCGGGCGGGGTTTGGGCAGAGTGGGGGTGGGGCAGGGCAGAGCGGGGCAGGGCCGGGCAGCAGAGCAGTTTTTGGCCACTCGGTCTCTAAAAGGTTCGCCATCACTGGTATAGTATCTGCTGCTTGAGCAGGACATTGGACTAGGAGACCTCCAAGGCTCTGTTCTGTTCTATTCTATTCTGTTCTGTTCTATTTCTATTATTTCTATTTCTATTATTTCTATTCTATCCTATGCATCAGACCAGGATGCCAATTGAGCTTCTCCTGCTGGAAGAGTGTTTTTATGGCTAGTCTGAGTTGTATGTGTATGGTTGTAGTTGGCTATTTTGATTATATAAATTATTCTTTTGTTCAATTTTGACTGTTTTTTATTTTTATTGATGTATGCCAACCAGACTCATAAATTATGAATTGGGTGGCCTCACTCATGTCGTCAATGAATAAATAAATCCCAGCTAGTTTTCCCCTTATCTCTCCTAATCATCACAATTAAAAATCCTGAAAATGTTAGGTATTCTAGTATCATCCAGCCTTTCCCCGATCCCCAATTCCACCTCAGCCTCTAGCTAACCTGGAGAGTACCAGTTAAGAAAAGACTGAACAATGTAGTTAAAAATGGATTCCAGACAGTCTGCAACTTCCAGGCTGAGGTTCTAAAACGTGATAACGAACCCAATACCTCCTAGATGCTTCTGAGTTCTGACCCAGAGCATATCCCATGGAAGTTGTGGAATCAGAGTTAAAAACATCTGAAAAGCCTAGTCTAAAGGACATGGAGATTTTACATATAATTCTTGTGGTTGAATGTTACTGCATTTTAGATATTCAGCCAGAAAAGTTTGTTATTCTGAGAACAGCAGCTGTTTCTAACTAGACACAAGATGTTATTCCTTTAGGCGCTTAACCGGTTTTTCCTCATGTACCCAATATACACCACACTAAGTCATGCTTTATTAAGTAAAGTCACAACCAGTTGAGTTTCAATATCACTTTAAGCATTAATAAAAGCTACAAACTGTAAGGAATAGATTTATGCAGTACGGTTATTCCAAACCAAATCAAGCCATATTATTGTTTAATACAAAGGAAGTCTCTCCACGCACCCCACCTCTCAGCTTTTTAAAAGGCATTTATAATTGTTGTTGTAAAGCCTTTCTGGATTTAAGATGTTTACTGGTTGTTTTTAGCTCTGGGTCTGAGAGATCTGTAGTTATGAAGTTCTCTTGTTATACTGCAATCCTTTTATAATCTTCAGATCAGATATATGAGCTTTGGTTGATACAAGCTTCATACAAGCATCAGGTTTTCCTGAGACAATGTCCTTGTTTTACCCAAACAAGAACAAACTCGCTTGCAAATTAATTATTTGCTGCTCCAAAGACTTATGCCTCAAGATAGAAATTTCATGTTTTTTAAAGAGATGAACATAAGATTGTCCTTTTTAGAGGGAGGGGCCCATGAAAACACGCAAAGCACAAATATGCACTGGAGGAATTGGTTTTCGTCATTGCAGACTTCATAACTTTAACAGAAAAGGTTTTTTCAAATCTTTTTTTTTATATAAAACGAAACTGCATAGCAAATAGAAATATCAGTGGCCAAGGCAGTCTTCCTTGACATAATGCTTTCATTGTTACACTAAGCGATCATTATTCTAATCTTTGATTTTTCAGATTTATCCGTATTTAGAAGGCTCAGACCAAAAAAAGTTATAATTGTGCTCTAACAAAAGCTTCATCTGGTCCAGAATATAGCAGCACCTGCAGTTTTAGGCACACCATGCTACATCTATGTAATACTGTTGCTGTGTCAGTTTCATTGACTCCCAGTAGGCTGATGGGTGTAATGCAAGATGCTGGCCTTTATCTTTAAAGCCCTAATGGCATAGGACGAGGTCACCTGTTTCCACTGTTTCTATCCATCCCACCAGATTTTACAGAGTGGACATGTTCTGGATACCATAGGCAAAACAATGTCGCCTAACGGGTGCCAGGAAATATTCCTTCTCTATTATGGCGCCTGCTCTATGGAACAGCTTCTCCCTCTAAATACAATTCTACTTTATTGACCTTTCACAAGGCTGTTACATTTTAGTTCATCCCGCAGACATTAAGGTCAGGATGTTTTTAAGGGGACTCTGCTATAGATAAAATGAATGGTAGTTTTGTGGTTTTACTGAGTATCAATATAGCTTTATTTGGTTTATTTTAGAAAAGAATACCTTTTTTAATTTTGTTTCCTGCCTAGGGTTTTTTTGGCTAGATTTATTTATTTATTTGACTTGTATGGCACCCATCTTGTCTAGATGGATGGTCATATAAATTGGATAAATAAAATAAAGAAATGAAAATATGAACAGATATAATCTCTTCTGCACAACACATCATTATCTCTCCAGGATTGTAAAAAAATAAGTCACTCTTGCCCACGAAAGGACATATTTAATGTCCTAGAAATTGACCTGATTGATCACATTCTACTTACCAATATGTATTGGAGCTGGACAACATTTTAGAGTGTTCAGGAATATGTCTGGTGCTCTTTAAAGTGACTGCTTTTTCCCCTGGATCTGTTGCTTTAAGGAACTGATACAAGTGGCCCACAGGACTGTCTTAAGGAACTGATACAAGTGGCCCACAGGACAAGCTAAAAGTACTGCACAGCCCTACTGTATATTGATGGAACCCAAAATAGGTAATTTAAGAAGCAGTTGCAAAAGAGAAGGAACAGTTTGCAATAATAGGGAAAAATAAGTATGTATGAATCTGCAGTGGAAAGGATAGTTGTGAATAACTTCTGTATACAAATGAAATACAGTACTTACATTGGGAAGCAGCTGAAATCTTCTCAATTATTTCTTGACTGATTTGTAGTTCTTGGATACTCCATAATATGAATACTGCAACATTAAATAACAGTAGAAACTGTCAACACTTAGTAACATACTTCAAGAAAATCATGTCATACCATTCTTTTCAAATGATTGCCTCTTTGGGACAAAATAGTTTGCTTTTTTTTCCCTTTGGAATAGCCAAGCATTTAAGATATTAGCACCATTATTCACAACACTAATAACTTCTTTTCAAAACTCCAGAAAAGCTAAAGACTTGATTTTATTCTAGAAAGGAGAACACAGCTAAAGAAGAATGCAGGCTGTTACATAGCCTGAACATTAATCAGCAACAAAAAATAGAAATTTAACTGAAAGATCTAATTTATCTGCACTACACCATTGTATAACTACAATCAATCATTCCCCAGCAGTTATTATATATTTGTAACAATTTTAAAGTTGATTAGATCCAAGAGTAGATATTCTTGCATTATGCATTATCATAGTACCTGTCTCTGAAAGATAAACAGAGTATGTAAGAAGAGAGCAGGAAAAATATACAAATTTGCTATTTTAATAAACTAGATTTAGTTCTGAACAATCTTCAAAAAAAGTTCAACACTTTAGAATTAACAGAGTGCTTGCATGTTTGTTTAATGGTTCTTGCTTTAGGGATCCGTTGGTTGAACTAGAGGTAACTTTCTAGTCTATGTTTTTATCACTTCTCTTCCTGCTGTGATATAATAGTAAGCAGAAAAACTGGTTTTATTCTCTTTAGTGAAAATGAGGGGGGAAAAAATCAACCTGGATCTATACTATTGTGAACATGTACAGTTGCTGGCACAGGGCTTACACTGAGATTAGTATTTGTCTACTTCCCTAACATTGTGTTTTGGTTGAACATTAGCAAGCAACTGACTCATACCTAACATAACTCAGTATCAATGTATGCATTATTAATAACCACAGATGAAAGAAAGAAAATCACATATGGTGGCTAGGCAATCATAAAGCCTCATTCAAAATTAATTCTTCCTAACCGGGATTGCTACTGAACTAAATTTAGCTACCTTCATGGAGTAATCAGTGAATCAATCTGATAATAAAAAATGTACTACCTCCACTTCACACCAGGCGCTTAGAATGAAGAATTTTGTGACAAGCAGCTAGAGAAAAAGGATACTCCAGTAACACATTTACTTATTAAAAAAAATGATATGGCCATCCAACTCACACACAGTGATTCAGGGGTTGGTGGATGGGACTTACAATATTAAAATATCACAGTGTAAAAACCTATGAAACACTCACCCCAGCCAAACCTGCTGACAAAACTACATCTTTAGGGCTTTTTGGGAAAGTAACAAAATGGGGCCAATCTTATCTCCAGCAGAATGATATTCCAAAGAGTGGAAACCACCAGAGAAGGTCCACTTCCTTGGTCCCACTAGGTGTACCTTCATATTAGATGGGACCCGTAACTTACATCGCCTTCCTGCTCTGGTGGGCTGGGCAGATGTAACTGGAAAGAGGTGGCCCTAAGCAACTTTTTCATGGGTAAACATGACATAAATACTATGTGTTATCATATGTTCTTTCTAACACCGCAGATGATAACAAACTTCACTGGGGTGAAGACTCTCCTTCAAGGAACAGATAGGATGGTAAATAAATGTTTAAGGATAAAAAGGGCTCTGTAAATTAGGACTCTTATTGTGATGGTTCAGGGCCTTAAGCTCGTCATTTTGTAGGTACAAATCGAAGACTCTTTACATTCTATAAAAGACCAAGCATGAGCTGAAAAACCCAACAGACCTCTTGGCTTTACCTTTTTTTCCACAGAGGTAAATCTACAGTAGAGGATGGCCTGAAATAAAGACTCACCCCAAACAACTAGTTTTAGCCAGTTTTTTAAATGGCAAATCCTTATACAATCTTCATCGAATATAAAGCAATGAAGTATGTTAAGCACACAACAAAGCATACAGCGCATGGCTCCTTTAAAAAAAAACCTTGAATTACACTCAATGTATTTAAATCATAAGTGGAAAATTAATGGCACTCAAACAAAACAGCCTAAGGTTTAAAAACTTGGGAATCTTCCAGACTTTTATAAGGTGGAAATATCAACCTCACAGCATTTCAGTCCCTACCTGAAAGCTCTGAATACTGCAATGAATTTTGCCAGATGTAATAGCCATAATTTTTTCAACTGCCATCAAGTTATTTAGAGCAAAGATGCCAATTCTCTTGTTATGCTGCAGCATAGCTTGGATGCTAATTTTCAAAGAACTAAAACATTCAGATTTATTCTCTGTAGATTCAGTCATATATTCTGTCACAAACAGATGGGTGTTGTACACTATACCACACACTATCATTTCATTCACTGCTGTCTATAAGTAAATTTTAAATATTACCTTGGGAAAACAGGAAAGTGCAAAATGACTCAAAATGTATGAGGTTTGTGAAGACCATACTGAAAAGGGAAAAGATATGTGTTACTGTAAGTACTAACCCAGTAAGTACTGTTTTTTGTTTCTCATACTTTAATATCAAAGCAAATATGTATTACAGTCACAGACTAGTATAAAGAGGGTAGGGTAAAGAATTTAAATCTTCAATTTAAAATGAGATTTTAGCAGAAACATTTAAACACAACAAAAGAGAGGAGAGGAGAATGTTAAAAATAAATGGAGTATTTTCAGTGGGTGAGTTCTTGCACAGATTTTATAACAGGAAGCAAAGTGTAGCTATTGGAAAATATTACAAAGGGGCATTGTGATGCTGGATTGAGATGAAAAAAAACCCAATGCCAATTCAGGTAAGAGTCCTAGTATACAGAAAGGATACATGAGGATCAATCGGTGGGAAGGTAAGAGGGAGGAGTAAACAGAAAAGATTTGAGTTTTTTAATACTTCCAGTTGCATCTGTCAACTACATGTAAAACATAGGATTTGAGTTCACAATCACATTAGTATTTTTTACTCCTAACTGGGCATAAATTGGGCTTTACTACGGGTCAGGAACAAGCTCAGAGTTGCTGCCTTCACACAATTTAAATTGGGAGGGTTTCTTCTCTCACACAGCATCTTCTACCAGCAAGAAAATCAACTACTAATTGTTCTACTGAATATGAGTAGATTGTGCTGTAGTTGGGGAATTCTGGGTTTCCCCTCCCAGAGCAGGCAGCCTTATTTATTTGCTGCTTTACTTGCTTGCCATAAAACTACTAACCTCTTCTAAGATCAATAGTTTATGGTTTGAAGAGAGGGAACAAAAAACTAAGCTACAACATAGGTTAATCAAGAAGAATTATGTAGTGCTCTGCTCCAGTTCAGAAGATAATTCAACGAAAAACTGAAGTCATTAACCATCTTGACAGAAAAAATCTTTGTCAAGCTTAGGCTTGTTGGTTGGAAAAGTTTCTGGAAAAGTTTGGAGAACGTGAAGAAGACCAAATAGTCATTAGAAGTACAATCAAGCTTTCTGTAAGAACATTCATGACTCTCTTTTGGCCAATAATGATTAAGAATTGATTTCTCTTCAGGTTTATCCTCTTTTCTCAGTCTTTGAGCTTCAGAGTGAAAAGAGAAAGCTCAGCTCTACATTTAACTCCCTCTAAACTGATAAAAGGCACATCCTCCTACATAAAATTCACTTTCCAAACCTGTCTGTTTTCTGCAACTCAGGAAAGGCTTAGGAAGATCATAGTAGATGCTTGCTGCCCAACTCCCACCCCCACCTCCAACAGCTAGGCTAGTTTAACAGCCTGCATAATCGCCCTTTCATTTCCCCCAGCCAAGTCCAGAGAGAAAGCCAGCATGAGTTAAAGTATTTTGCCTATGAAAAGACCCCAATCAGTTTCACTTAGCAGAGCCACCTTCCCACTGCCAATTGCACCTCATGCAGCAGAAATAAATTCAGTTTCTTACTCATTGCTAGATTACAAGTGTCTGCTGGTGGTGTTTCCAGAGGGTACACATTTATATTTGCTTAGAAGGAGCTATGCAAGAAGGAACTTGCAAAGTTCTTCATTCCCTAACACAATATATAAACTGTTGCTGGGAATATAAGGGTACTTATTTTGAGTTATGTGACAGAAAGAATTTATATCCCACAATTTTGCACAGCTGTGACAGAAAGGATTTATATCCCACAATTTTGCACAGCCACCATCCACAAATGGTACTGTTAAGCCGTCCTCAGATGCACTGGAGTAAAACTTTCTACATCCTAGCAGCTAAAAAGATTCAGCATCCATGGAAGAGGAGGTACCAGATTAGGAAAGGAAGTTACATTCCTATCAAATGTACAGTTTATAGCAACTTTCTATTAAGCATTCTCTTTGCTTTGGGATTAACTGAGAAACAATATAAACATGTTAATGAATAAATAATCTATCTACCGACAATACATGTATTCATCTCAGAGGTATTAAAATATACTTTCTTTTCTTCCCACAATAGCACAGAAAAAGTACTGACATTGGCTCCATAATTCACCATACAAAAAGCAGTGAGCAGATGTTCTTCTCTGAAAAATTCTGCTGTGATGTTAAAGAGAACACAACATTTTTCTAAAGTGGGGAGCCATACACAAAGACTTCTGTTTAAATATAACCTTGGTAATCTATGAAAACCTTTATGTGTATATCTCTACACATGAGGCATTGGCCTGTATTGAAGCATTGGCCTGACCCAAATATTGATGGAGAAGCGACCGTCACAGAGGTGTAGCACCAGACTATGAAGTAAAGTTATAATGAAGTAGTCATGTCATGGCTTTACAATTCTGCTCCTGATTCTTGTGGTATCAGATGGTATCTCCTTTGTGATGTCTCCATACGTCTTTGTAAGAGATACATATAGGTCATGATTAAATCTGTTAGAGATATCTAGCAAACCAAAAACACGATTTTCTTATTGTTCATTTACTCATATTTACATGTCACCTACTCATGCAGTGTTCAGTGGCCACTAATCTGATTAATTAAAAAAAACAATTAAATTAACCGATGAGGTATAAATAGGAAAACATGAATCAATTTTAAAAAAAATAATTCATGTTTCCTTATCTATGGCTCACTGGTCTGTGAAGAAAGCAAAACACCATGCTGTATAATTTGCAGATGCTGTGTTCTCCTTGACAGCATTTGGCTCCGGCTGTTGCCCCATGATCCACTGTTGAGCTAATGATGGGAATCATTAACAAAATCCTAAATTTTTTTAATCCCATGAAAGTAAGGCACTCAATAGGAAGAATTCATTAACAATTATAGAGCTGGCAGATCTCTGTCTCCAGTGGAGAAAGTCTGTGGGCAAAGCATCTTAAAAATACTGAATTTTTACAAGAGGTAAAGAGTAATAGTTGGCCTGTTGGTGCACATTGTACAGTCTGAGAATCAGTCTGAGATCACGTATTATTGCTTTTTAAATACATGAGTAACTTATAAACCTGTTTGTGCTGCTCTAAATAGCAGTGACATTTTCTAATAAACACTCCTTTATCTAGCTGGCAAGCACCCAAGTTTACTCTAGCAAAAACTTTCCATTGCCATTTAAATTGTGCATGGAAACTATCATCTTGTAACCAAGAAATAAGGCTGCTATGATTCAGAGGTGAACTTTGGTGAATAGTTTGGAACTGGGTGCTCTGCCATTTATAATACCCCATCATCAATATTCAGGGCTTCATTTTTTACTTTCAGGTGTAGCACTTTCTAGCAAGTTTGACTCATTCATCCCGAGATGGAGCATATAATTTCTAAGGATGGGTATTTCTTGATGAAAATAGTGCAGTTTCAAATACAGACATTCCTACTATACCGTAATAATAGCTATAACCATAGATAGACCGAAGAGAAGAGAAGCTTGAAGTAAATCAAAGCACGACAGCTAGCAGATGTAGGTCTTGTCAAAGCGTTACTATTAAATCAAAAGAGCTATTCTTTTAGTGATTGGGTGCATCACTTAATTTTTTTTGGCAGAATGAGAGTGATAAAGTGATTTATTTGGATTTTGTCACTTTAATATGTCTCTTTTAAAATGCTATCTGAGTTTGTAGATCACGCTAAGACATAATCTTATCCAGTTTTAGATAATTTAACTGTATAACATTAGTCATGTTAGAGGATAATTTATGACTTACCATAGTTTATTATCTGAGTCTAATCATATTGTGTTCTAGTTAATAAACCATGATTAAAATAAACTGACTGTATGAATCCAATTAAGGAACATATTTTTGAAATAGTAACACACATTATGGAAATAGAAATGCTGAGGAATAATAAAAAGCAAGGACAGATTCATATAATCATGCATGTAACCATCCACCAGCTGACAGATGTCCTTTATTTGCTCTCTCTGGAATTTATACAGCTGTTTACATACTAGCAAACTAGATTCATACAAACCCATATTAAATAATCCAGATCTTGCTACTAAAATGGGACGTTCTGCTTGTCTATAGTGCCAAAATGATCGATCATTGCTATGCAACTGCTCTTTGAAATTGATTGATGGAACCCCTTATTGTGCAGTGCTATCAAAATTTGCTGGTAAAAATGATTAATAGGTTAGTATAATGCATTAATGAGATTAGAATGATTGTTCAGTAAATGATTGTTAAAATATATCATGACTTACCATAAAGTATAGTCCCATTTACTCCTGCGTGAGTTATCTATAAATGGTTTATTCTTGATTCAGTTATCTAATGTTTAATAAATTGTTCAGGCCAAATGTAAGTAGAAAAATGTTCTTGAAGATGAAATGCTAACATTTAAAAGTAATGCAGTTATATTTCTCTACCTAATAAATTATGGTAAGAAAAAGGTGGGAAGAACTGGGAAAAACATTAGAGGGTAACAAATAGAAGACAGCTTGACATTTCACATGTAAGATAGGATGATTGTAAAATAAAAGCCTCTTCTGGTTTCATCCCCCACATTAAAATATAACAATGAATTGACTATTGAACAGATAAATCTGTTCTCTTTCATCTTTATCTAAGGACAGGTGCTGGAATTAATTCTGTTTGGCATATGAAGAGCTGAATGGCATATTTGTGCTATAGTTCCTCAAATAGTCCTATGGAAAATATGTGAAGTTCTTCTTCATTCTGCTGTCTACGGTCCCCGAGGCTGAAATGTACAACTGAAGCTGTGAGGCTACTATAGCTCCTGGCTATGACTAAAGAAATTGCAAAAATTATGGTCAGATTATAATTTTTCTTCTAACATTATTAAATAAGTAATTACACAGTAATTACACTATGATTATTTTCACTTAGTTTGAAATCTGAGATAAAATTTTAGTGGTCCATCTTGATCCCAACCACATGTACCATTCTAGCCTGCCATTCAAAAGTCAGTTATGATACTTAGTCCAGGTAGTTGCACACCTCTGCTTGAAGTGAAATAATTTAAGACGAACCTGAGATTATGGGCACGTCAGGCATCTATTCTAACATTCCCTTTTGCATGAAGCTTTTTATTTTGTCTAACCTTTCAGACCTGTCTTAATGGCTTGATTCAACAAGAAAAGTGGCTGTGTTGCTTCCAGCTGCATTAGGAAACTTTAGCAAAGCAGAAGAGCTCACATAAGTGGTAAGATCAGGCAATGATGACATGTATGGTAACGCACATATTTTATTAAGCATATACAGTAGATATTTCTTTATTTCCTCAGGTAGTTGGCGTAGCTCCCGTAACATGAAATAGAGAAGGAGTCAGCTATCTGCTCAGTGTGCTCCATAGAGAGGAAAGTAGGACAGTGCTTAAGTCACAGCTGAGTGCAAACAAATTCTCTCCACCTTTTGAACTGCTGGGCACAAACAGAAACTTGGAAATCACTTGCAAGTTATTATTGCCATTTGTATATACAATATTGTGATT
This sequence comes from Protobothrops mucrosquamatus, assembly GCF_001527695.2. NCBI lineage: Eukaryota > Metazoa > Chordata > Lepidosauria > Squamata > Viperidae > Protobothrops > Protobothrops mucrosquamatus. Next base: position 1,339,523 of record NW_015386710.1, read on the forward strand.
TTGAACTGAGAGAAACAGCTTTCAAAACAGTACTCAAAGATATGTGGGGAGTTATGTCTGCTTATTTAAGCAGAAAGTCAAAAGTCACAGTTAGTTAATACTCAAAACAAAATGCCAGGTTCTCTAAAATTCTCTCCATGCTGGACAGTCCACATATGAACATTTTATATATGTACATACATATACGGGAGCAGAATAAAACATGTTGGAATTTGCCTCACAGCTAGACTTTAGGTTCCAACATAATCCCCCAATTTCTCTCTCTCTTTGTTTAATTTAACATGTAGTCTGAAAAAGACTTCTGGTCTAAAAACTTGAACCCTTATCTTAGGTTCTTTTAGCAAGGTTCATATGGAAAAAATATATTTGCCATATGATCTGGACAGCCACTGTGCAACAATATTTAGTTTATAACCATTCTAGTCCCAAGAATTAAAAGAGACAAAATTGAGGTTGGGGTCAGGGTGGGGAGACAATAGTAAAATTCTTCATTTCCAAAACTTAGCAAACTGTTGGCACACAATTCACTTAGTCCATCAACAAGCATTCGCCTTTTTCAACCTGATGTACAGGACTACAACTCTCACGCTAAACTGAGAATGATGGGATGTGTGATTCAATACTTCTGAGGTGGTGGGGGCTATGGAACTTTGCACCAGGCAAAGTCCTTCCAAAATATTGCACAATGCATTTTCCAGGATCAAAATGGACAGATGCCGAACTCGTTTAATAAGAGTGCTGCTTATGGCCAAATCCTCTGTCTTCAGGGCAGCTTTTCCAAATCTTGGAAATGTGGGCTGCTGCTCGTACTGCAAAACCGAGCCCCCGGAGAGCATTGTGATTCACAATCGGATTGCCGTAAAATCTGACAACTGCCTCTCTCTCTCCCAAATCCCTCAACTGACAGTGAGAACAATTAACCAGTGGAACAACCTGCCTCCAGAAGCGGTGAATGCTCCAACACTGGAAGTTTTTAAGAAGAGACTGGACAGCCATTTGTCCGAAATGGTATAGGGTTTCCTGCCTGAGCAGGGGGTTGGACTAGATGACCTTCAAGGTCCCTTCCAACTTTACTATTATTATTATTATTATTATTAT
>NW_015386710.1:1340720-1402856 GCF_001527695.2 Protobothrops mucrosquamatus
TGTGTGTGTGTGGGGAGAGAAGCGAAGCGCCGGCCGCACTTAGTTTCGGAGTTCCCTTTTTTTTACATCTACCCTCTCTGCTTTCTTTTCTGTGAACAAGGGAGCGCGGGGCTCCGGACAGTTTAGTTGCCGCAATAAAACAGTCCTCGGGCTATTCTCTTCCGCCAGGCACGTTGAGAATTTGCTCCTGCACAATATTCCCTGCCGCAGCACTCTTAACTCTCTTCCCCAGCCCCGGACCAGGAGGCTGCAGCAAAGATAACTTTCCCGCACAAACTTGCACCAAAGCGTGGAGGGTTTTGCGCAGGAGTCAAGAGGGGTGTTTCCCTATATCTCCTTCCAAGGGCCCGTTCGGTCACGTTGGACAGGCTGAGTCGGTGGGAAGATACGTCCCCGCCTATTGGGAAAGGCGGCAAGTGCCAAGGAAATTCGGGAGTCGGCACTAGAAATATGTACCTTTAAGGTGAGGAATGCAGGACAGGAATGCCAGCAACCAATTACACCAGGGGTAGTCAACCTTGGCTCTTTTATGACTCGTGGACTTCAACTCCCAGAATTCCTGAGCCAGCACAGCTGGCTCAGGAATTCTGGGAGTTGAAGTCCACGAGTCATAAAAGAGCCAAGGTTGACTACCCCTGAATTACACACTGGGGTCAAAGAGACAGACTCCCGTTTCTCCCTTTCAGCCAGGTGGATGTTTCTTTTCTACCTGAAGTTGTATCGTCCTCATTTTTCCTGGCTGCATCTAACGTATTTTAATTGTTACTGATACCTCAAGAAGCAGTGGCTTATTTTATACATTTGCTTAGTTATTTTACTGCACACAGATCACTATTACGTATCCCACATGTATGTGGACTCAATGCATATAACACTACTACTAAACTGTAATTTCCTGAGTTGTGATTCACTTGAGTAGAAATTAGTAGATCAAGCAGTTAAGCCGGATGTTTTGTACTTCCAGACTTGCAAGATTCTCTAAACCTAATGTACATTTAGCTCATCTAGTAGTATTTCCTGTCTTGTTTACCTGCAAGGACTGACTCCAGTCTTTCAAGTTTAAATGTACAAAACTTCCCGTCTCCTGTTTGATCCCTTAGGGTGGGTCCTTCTGAAATTTCTTTCTCTGGCCCTTAAGCCACAGAGGAGAGGCAGAAGGTTCCTAACTCTCATCTGATTGTTTCCTAGACAACAATCTCTTCCACTTTCTCCAAGATTATTCTCACCTCTCATCACAGAAACTGAAATCTTGACCAATCCCAACTATATTTGAACATATACCGGGAAAGTATGAGACAAGCAGCAGACTATAACGACATGCAGACTATAACATGCAGAGAAACACATGCACAGGTTATCTTCCAAATTTTAAAATAAGATAGTAGAAAAAAAGTTACATATCAGTGGTGGTTGCCTTGGTAAGCAAAAATGAATCCCCGTTTTGTTCATTTAATGATCCGGATTCTGGAAATCCTTAATCAGTTTTAATGACTCAAATGCTTTAGCTGTAGAGTTAAAATATTTTATCTTGCAGGTGGTGCAGAGATCAAGGATTGGGACTTTTTAACAGCATTCATAGCCATCTGATGGGACACCTTTTCTCACAATAGCAGAGGATTCTCTACAGATAGTCCTCGTTTACTAAATTGTCTTGTTTAGTGACCTTTCGCAGTTACTATGGTAATGAAAATCCTTGTATTTACAACTTTTGCATGTGTGGAAAGCAAACTTTAAAAAAATGAAAGCACTTTTATTTAAAGCTGTTAAGTATGAGTTCGGGCTTTGTGCTGTACCGTACTGCACTACTGAAATAATCTGAATCCAGTCCTGGCTTTAACCAGCAGTGAAAGATGCCTAATATTTTTTGTTCTTCTCGAGATTTAACACCATCAATTTAATTGCTGCAACCTGTGTCCAGGAGGAAAGGGAAATGTGGACAGAGCCATGGTAAGTAAACCTGTATTTTAGGACTGACCTAATTGTTGACCCTCCATTCTCTCAAAGACCTGGCAATGTAGTGATAACTAGGAAAATCTCATGAAATGTTTGGTATTTTTGTCACGGAGTTTTATTGAAAGGAACATGCAGGGCAGGATAGTTGTAAGATACCTAAGCAAATGCTTTAGGTGTTTAGCTTAAGCTGCAAATGACTTCATCTCAGTAGGGAATGGATCCACATTCAGTTAGATAACTGAAGGAGAGCTGCATTTTAAATAGACTAGATCACGGGTATCAAACTCGGTGCGTCATGTGACGTGTTGCGATGTATCACAACTTTTTTTGCATTGCCGGAGCTGGGTGGGCGCGGCCTCTGCATGTTTGTTTACAGCTTTCATCAAATCTGTAGTTGAATGTGTCTGTCAATGTTTTGGGAAGTAGGGGACAGGCCTGCAGGCATCCTTAGACATTTGAAGACAGGATATAGTCTTTGCCTTACAGAAATTTCAGGGTTCCTTCCTGGGAACACTTGAAGATTGCAAAACACAACTTATGGACATATTAGTGTTCAGTTTTGGATGGACTGTCACACTTAACCAATTTGTTTTCTATCCCAATCAAGTCTATGTGATTCCTAATGTGAATATCTAAAGTCTATGTCAATACTCTACTTTACACTGGAGATAATGTAGATCAGTGGTTCTCAACCTTTTTAATGCCGCGACCCCAACCGGTCATAAGTTGAGGACTAAACCAGTCGTAAGTTGAGGACTAAACCGGTCGTAAGTCGAGGACTACCCAACCGGTCGTAAGTCGAGGACTTTCCCTGCCCGGGAGCGCTGCGCATGTGTGGTTCCGCCCCCTGCGCCGGCTGAGGCGTAGCTGGCAAGCGGCAGAGACGGAGCAGGCCGACCACCAGCTGGCCCAGCCCAAGGGAGGTAAGGCACCCGCCGGAAAAGGGAAAAAAATGGCGGACAGCCTTGCTTGGCGACCCCCGTGAAATGGTCGATCGACCCCAAATGGGGTCCCGACCCACAGGTTGAGAACCACTGATGTAGATAATGGCTTTGAGAAGCAACTTGACTTGTATGGAGGAATTTTATTTACTATTTCTTCTGGTAAATTCTTAGCAACACAAAAGCTAATGAACTGTTCAGACTTGATCTGACTTAATAAAAGAATTGCTTTAATAAGTATTATACAGTGTTTTTACATTTTGATTCTGCACAGCTCTGCTCCAGGACCCAATTACAGTTCAAGTATCTGAAAAACGTATGGCACACAAAACATAGTTGATTCTAAATTATCCCAATTATTTCACAGCATCTTTTGGCAGAAAAACTAGTTTCGCACTTTGGGGGATCCAAAAATCAGCAACCTAAATTTTAATATGATACAAAACAAAATGCATTAACTTTTAATATTATTTTTACAATATTTGATATTATTGCAAGATATGATATATAGATAATTTTATTTTTCAAAGGCCTTCATAATGTTAGGAATGTTATCTTCACCAAAGCGATCTTTCAGGAGAAAATAAAGAACCTGTTCAAGTTTTGCAACCTATAAAATAGAAGAAAACCAGAAATTATAATGAAATTGTCTTCCCTCAAGCTAGATTTCCAGTCAATTTATTGCAAACAGAAAGCACCAATAAACATCTAGTTCAGATTATATTTGCTTAACGTTGCAATTTATATACTCTACTTATTCAACAAATAATGAGCCTCACTAACAGAACACATATTTTCTAAGTATTAGTTTGGAAGCATTATCACGCTTAACTTTGCTAATTTCATACTAGTCCACTTTTTTGTTAAAATAAGAATTAATATTTCTGAAAATATAGATTAATTTTGGATTCATAGCTTTTTCTTGGGGAAAGGACCCATCTCTAAATTGACTTTACAGTCAATTACTCATATACACGGAGAGCTTTAAGATAGTTGAAATTTGTAGTTGAAATTTCAGGAAATGATTACATTTTCATTTGGGAACATAATATCAATTATGCAATGACCTCTACAAATTCATGTTTTTATTATGTTTTTTTACTACGCAGGTTATACATTTTAAAACCCTGATTTGTATCTTTCAGTGAAGATATTGTTACAGACAAATGTTCTGTGGATCATTTCTATGTAAACTATCTGTACTCAAAAATCAAGAAAATTAATTTCAAAATGAAACTTACTTGCTTTTTCAACTCTATGCAGGAACAATCTGTTGTCTTTGAACATTCTAAAGAAAGGAAAAATAGATTTAAATATTTATTCCAGTAGTGACAAACCCAAGTGAAAATAGAAATATACTTCCTAGTAACGCTACCAGTATTTGTTTAGCAATATTATCTTGTACATAGCAGATAAATATGCAGGTATTTGTTTGGAAGTACTTACGATTCCCATTATTGCTATATTTTGCCAAGTTTTCAATTATTAATTGTTCTGCTATATCCATAACACGATTTTCACTCATTTTTTGCACAATTACTGGATAAATATTTTGAGAAACTTCTTTCACTGTAATCATTACATTGGCATTCATTAAGAGACTTTTCAGCTTCTCTATTGCTGATATGGACCACTTTCCATCCAGTCCCATAATATCTGGAATAGAGAAAAACTACAAATATATGCTGGTTCAGAAGTTCAAAGAGATTTACTTTCAGTCAACTCTACACAGAATGGTAATGTTAGAACCATTTACAGTACTTCACTGTATATTCAGCACTAATTAAATAAAAGAAGAACTGTCTCTTTAATACCCTCCGCCACACCTACACAGCAATACATCTCACTGAATTTCTGACACATCAAGAATATATGTGGCACACTTTAAGGGCATAACTAACACGAAAAAGGAAAGAAAAAGCTTATTCAAGCAAGGAATCATCAATTTTAAAATTATTTTATGATGACACTAATATAATGTCACTAATACCATTTCACATGCATTTATAGCACAAATTTCATCTGAATCTCTATTTTTTATGATTATGAAACACTGAAAAGGAGTACGTGTCCTGCCCTCTGGCACATCTCTCTTTGTATTTAAAATCTGGATGTGGTCATCCAGAAGCAGCAAAGAGGGGGGGGAAACAACTCACTATGGTTACTAATTAATTAACATTAATAGTTTAATGTTATGAAGACATAAACAACTATATAACTAAAGAAAATATTTACTGTTTGAGAAACTAAACTGGTTGGTTTGTTACCTGCTAAGGAACATTTAAGTATTTGAAACGGTAACTGTAAGTAGGGGGCAGTTATAGGCTGAAGTCTAGAGAAAGGCAACATCTCCACAACTCCATAATCAGCATACACGATTTTAATGTCGGATACATTTATTCTCAGAACGATTGCACGGTACCATTTATCATCACCTAAAATGGTAGGGGGAAAAAAAATCAAGACTGAGAAGCTCATCATTGTAGACAAACCAATCAACTGCATATTCCAAAACACTGAAGTTTCTCTTAAATATTGTGAAGACTGCATCCACTCTAATTAACTCTTGGTTAACCCATTTGTTGCTCTTCTGCCAAACTCTCTGTTTGTTCAATGAGTTTTTCTATAAAGGAAAATCCACTGTGGAGAATGTCCCTATTTCTAAACTGAAGAGTAAAGGTGAAGAAAGGGGAGAAGTCTTAAAGGAAAATATATTTTTAAAAGAGTAAACTGGTCCTGTGTAACTTACAGTACATGGCCATAAGTAGTGTTATCAGTGCATTTATAGAAAATATTTGGAAGAATTTTCCCAAATTCTTGTATTTGAAGAGGGATTTATTTTTTGAAGGAATAAATTTCCTTTAAATTTAGAATTAATTTAGGGAGATACAAACTCAAAACAATTTTAAAAAAGAATGGGACTATGGGAGGTTATTTAAGAGGGAGATAGTCAAGAATGAGCAGCATGATCAAACACTATCACACCAGTGGAAGCACATCCATTGTGAATCCAATAGTCTCTTGCAGCAATTTCTTTCTTCACACTTGTTCTCAAACTGCTTTCACATCCATAATAATTCCCACATGATCCTTAAAGGCCTACTGATTTGTTCCACCCCAATAAACACCCTTCTGGCCTAAGTTACTAACAGAAGAGACATTGGGATGTCTCCTGATGTCCTGGCTGTTTATCAAAAGATAAACCTAAGTCTAACTAATTACAAAAGGTTATAAAATCAATGTCACTAATAAAAACAGAACAGAGAACTTAAATAATTTTCTATCTAAAGTAACTACTCTCTGGCTTGCTTTTGAAACAAATTAAACAATTCAGAAAAACGTATTTGTTTTTTCCCATGCATAAGCTGCTGGGAACAGCTGATCTGAATTCAGTGTGATTAACTTATTCAAAGAATTAAAAAATAAATACACTGCTTTACTGACCACCTGATATAACTATTGAAATTGTGAATTTTATTATTACATCTTTAGTAGCTATTGGAGTTATATGTCGAACTACTAAATGCATATACGGTTTCTTTAAAAATAGCATTTAATTTCACTGAATTTAAATGAAATAAACTTAAATGCAACACATTAAAATGGTGCTGCTTTCACCTAATCCATGCATCTCTGCAGAACATTCTACAAATTAAGTAGAATTTTTTATTTTATCCATTCGTTCACAAACACACACATTTTGGTTTTCCAAATCCATTCCCTTACCTGAGAACCTGGCACAACAGGGTTCACCAATCTTTGGTTGGAAGATGCAATCATTTTGAGCACAGCAACAGTCTGCAAGTTCAATCATTAGTTTATGGAGCTTTTGTGAATCCACTGAAATGAAAAGAAAATGTATCCTTGAAAAACTAATTATAAAAAAAAACATTTTAAAGGGCAGCTTTTGAATAAAATAACCAAATATGTTATTCAAGGCTCAATACATTGTTTTGTATATCATCCCTGACTTGTTTTAGCAACATATGTCCTAAAATAGTAATCTTTCAACTGTGTAAGTTTATATGCATTTAAAATTTATGTATGTATATAAGTGCGCGCACACACACATGCACAATTACCTTTGATTCTGGGAGGCTTTCTTTTCTCCTGCACTAATCACCACTAACACCTAGTTCTCACAGCATTCCTACATTCTCTTCATATGCAGTTTACAGGGTTTCATTGTCTTTATGTCTGCCTGTCTGAAATACTAGGAACAAGGAACAAAATCCTGCCTAGTCCCAACTCACCCTCATATCAATGAGCTACTGAATGGAAGACTATAAAAACTTGTACAAATCCTTTAAGCTAGCCTACTCATTATGGAACCTGAAGCTCTGAAGCCAGGAATACACTGAGCAATATAGTTGAGAAAATAAATCGTATCTCAAACACACTTAGCTTTTCAACAATTTCAACTACAACACAACTGAAATGGAAATAAATCAGCTGAGCTTTTGAACTTGAAGCTGCTTTCAGTTTACAATCCTCTGTGAAAGTGTCAAGGATTTAGTTTGAGTGCTTTTTCATCTGACATTTCTCAGATTCTGAATAAATCTGACTTTTTGCCATACTTCAGGTTCAAAAAATAAGTAAGACACTGTATCATCAGCAATTGTGGAGCTGTTTTCTTAAGGGAAATCAAATGCGCCTGAGGAAAAAAACAACTATCCACCAACTATCCATTTCTTTAAAACTTCAGATTTGCGTATTGATACTGAACATTTGAAATGTTACCATAATGTTAAACTTGGCAAATTATTGGTTTCCCCACCACGACAATTTCAGTTCTTCTCTCTGATATTTACAAACATAAAAAGTCAGCTTACAGCTTCTACATTCCTCTTTAATTATCATTCTTGATGATAGTCTTGTCCTGCTTTTTCCCTATCATTATTTCCCACTATTCATATTATTCTACAAAGCCTACTCCTGTTTAAGTTCCTTGTTTCTCCTTTCTGTAGTTACACCACTTTGAACATCAATCCACACTCTTCCAATTTCCTCCCACAGCCATTTTGAGCTAGCAATGAAATCTGTCTGTTCCTCATTCTTTCTATGGCCAATCGGAAGTGTTTTAAGATTACTATTAGCCTTGGGTTGTGGTTTTATTTATTATCTGAGGATTACTTTGGATTCATACAAAGCAGTATTGAGGGAAATCAAAATGATTGCTAGAGACCACCACTTCTGCCTGAAAAGCTTCTTTCCAGCCCTTTTCTTTTCAACAATATTATTAGACTCATAGGTATCATAAATAAATGTTGCTTTCCTATTAAAATGTGCATGGAATAGGAATTATGATCTATTGCCTATCTGGAAAAAGCTACTATGTTCCATTGCTGAACCATTTAAAATTAGCTGTAAACCCAACAATTTGGTCCAATTTTCAGGCAAAACAAAATTCTAGATTGATTTTATGAGGCATTTAGGGCAAAATCCATGCTTTCATGCCCTTTATTCTCAGCTGTCTCCAGTATGGCATTCCTTCCAGTCTGTCAACTTTCCAATGAGAGAGAATCAAGATCACATGAACTGCTAATACCACTTTATAATGCCTTGATAAAACCACACTTGGAATACTGCATATAGCTTTGGTCACCACAAAGTAAAAAACATGTTGAGACTCTAGAAAGAGTGCAGAGAAGAGCAACAAAGAAGATTAGTGGTCTGGAGGCTAAAACATATAAAGAATGGTTGCTAGAATTGGGTTTGTCTAGTTTAAGGAAAAGAAGAAGTAGTGTTGACATGATAGCAGTGTTCCAGTTTGTAAAGGGGTTGCTACAAAGAAGAGGGAGTCAACCTATTCTCCAAAGCACTTGAAGGCACAGCAAGAAGCAACGGATGGAAACTAATCAAGGAGAGAAGCAATCTAGAACTAAGGAGAAATTTTCTGACAGTTAGAACAATTAATCAGTGGAACAACCTGCCTCCAGAAGTTGTGAATGCTCCAACACTGGACGTTTTTAAGAAGAAATTTGTCTGAAATTGTATAGGATTTCCTGCCTGAGTCGTGGGTTGGACTAGAAGACCTCCAAAGTCCCTTACAACTCTGTTATTCTGTTATTCAATCCTCCAATATCCCGTGCAGTGACAATTGACATCGAGGTCAACTGTAGAATTGCCAAGGCAAGTTCTGCATTTGGCAGACTGCGGACTAACGTGTGGGACCGCCGTGCTTATTCGGAACGATGATTCGAATTTCAAATGGTCCGTCGTCACGATTGATGGGATTACATACGATCACTCTGGACCTGTCACATGTCCTCCGTGCAATCCGAACTGAATTACTTCCACATGACTTGCCTTCGCAGAATTCTGAGGATCCGGTGGCAGGATAAGATACCAGATACAGATGTCCTCTCCAGAGCAGGCCTGTCATCAGTTTACAGTTGATGAAAGCCCAGATGCGCTGGGCAGGCCACGTTGTAAGGATGCCAGACCATCGCATCCCTAAACAGCTCTTCTATGGTGGGCTGTCTCAAGGAAAGCGATCGCACGGGGGACAAAAGAAGCGATACAAAAACACGCTGAAAGCATCTCTCAAGTCCCTGGATATCGATACCATCTCTTGGGAATCTCTGGCACATGATCGACCGACATGGCGTACCCTGGTTTACCAGGGTTGCCAGACATATGAACACAGAAGGACAATCTTGGCACAAGAGAAGCGAGCACTCCATAAAGCCAGAGCTGCAAATGCTGAAGCAATGGTGTCCACATTTCTCTGTTCCGTATGTGGCAGAACATTCCGTGCTAACATCGGTCTCATCAGCCATCTACGGACACACCGCTGATGGCCCATAATCCATAAGATGTCAAGGTCTTCATCGAAATCGATGGACAAACAACAATTTTCCCTTCTAATGCAAATACAACTGCCAACATAGTGGCCTTTATTTCTTACTACAATGGTCTCACTACTAGGGAAAATGTTCCCTGTACTCTTCTGTGATAGCTTAGCACCTTCCTTTCCCAACCTCCCTTCAGTTATCTTTAGTTTTTGCCTTCTCCATACCTCACCCTAAATCTCTTCTGGAGAAGTGCAATTCCATACCTGGAACAAAACAACCCCATTTTGTTCTATGTGAAAACACAATCGTGTGATGTAGCAATACTCTGCATGAAATGTTTAATGGACCAAAATTATTTTTTAGAATGAAATATATTTCTCTTTTCCAATGGATTCCAATAATCATTTTGTACCTTTTTTGACACTTTCAAAATCCTGTTTCTATAAGAAGAAATTAAAATATTCCAATGTTCCTGAAGTGATATAATTTAAAAATATGATTAAACAAAATGCTAAGATTTTCCCTGCTTCATATGGAATGCATAAAAATGCAATAGATAAAAAAATGTAATTTATGTAATGTGATGATGCTATATTCTCTGGTTCACCTGATTATCCTCAATAACAGATGCCTCCTCATAAATAGTTTATTACACTACTTAGTTTATTAAAACAGGATTTCATTTTATTTCAAACTGTAGGATTCACAACAATCTATTAATTAATGTACAATTGTGTTATGGGGCTATCAATCAAAGGAAGATTGACCTTATAGAGAAAAGGTGCCTGATGATATTGAAACATTGAAAAGAGAAGTTTTAAATTTCTTGGCTTTTCATTTTTGGGAGGTGGGAAGGCAAGAATGGAACAGGAACATTCTTAAAAATCACCCCGTTTCCAAATCATCCTGAAATAATGCTGTCAGTTACTCTGTGTCCAAATTTAGTGCAATTTAGTGTTACAGAGAGCATAAATTCATAATCTTCCCACTCGTATTATCTAACAGGAGCTCTATATTCAGAGAGGGTAGAGACAGAAAGAAAGAAAACATGCTGGAGGTTTGCTATAATTTATTTATATAAATACATATTTGTGAATGGGGGTCAATAAATATCATTTTCGTTGGCATAGTATACTTTGATTCTTACCTTTCAATTCTTTTGGTATAACATAAAATAACCCAGGATCTACCACATCTAATACAAGAGCTGATAATGTATCACCAATGGAAAATGCTGGCATTGTCCACTGCATGCTGGTAGACGTAACTGTAATATCAGATGAAAACAAAAAAAATTATACAATACTTTATGCAGCAACATCCAATGAAAATATTATGTAACATCATCATATCTTCAAAACAAGATATTCTGTACTAAGGTATCTGGTATCTTCAGGATATCTGGTATCTTCAGGATAGCATGCTACAATAATTATAATCTACTCTTAAAAGACAACAAAAAAGGTAAGCAAAATGTACCAGGTCTGGAACGAAATACTTTGTATTTCTGAGTTTTTGCCTTCATTTAGGGCAAACGTAGACATTTTATTCCATATTCTGATATACTGCAATTGGCTTGAAAGAACAGGAAAGCGCATTCCTGCTTGTCAGTGGCTGGAGAAAATTGTGATGAAGGTATAGTAGAAATGAAGTTAATTATGTAAATATTGCTGTCATTTTGGTAGGTAAGTTTATTGTTTTTAAATCCTACACTTTGGGGAAGTTAAAAGTTCATGGGTTGTACTTTCCTTGAATGTTGTGAGTGGTACATGTTTAATTTTCCCCCACGCAGGTTGCCAAACACAAAAGTGAGCTTAGGATATGTGCATTGTAGCTACAATAAAGGTTTCAAACTCCGAAATGGAAAACTATGGGTATTTTTATTGGCAAACCCCATAAAGTATGCTTAAGTCTTGCTTCCCATGTTTGTTATGAAACATGGGCAAAATGTTTTATAGAAGGCTGCTTTTTTCCAAACTTGAAACACAATTTTTCTCAGACAAGCAAATCTTAGGGATTGTCATACCATTCTAAACAACAGTAATACTACATTAGTTTGGAAATTACTTGTTATCAACTCACCTGGTAATGTATTTGGATTTAATAGTACGTCTTCTTTAAAAGCCATGTGTTTCCTTATTAATATTTCACCGATCATAGGAATACTATTAGAATTATCAATAAGCTCCACTTCAGCACCATTCTTCATTACAGAAATTACTCTGGCATGCAGTTTTTTCTCAGTTGCATACATCTGAAAGGTTGTTATAGCTTCTGTAGTCCATTTATTATTTTTGGGTCTCACACCTATGGGGAACAGAAAGAAATCTTAAGAAAACTTTCATTGCTCTTTAGAAGCTGCTTTTTGAAATCATAATAAGCACAATATTCCATACACTTCTTAAAGAGCAAGTACTAGTGATTTTAGTAGAAATTAATTCATGAATTAAAATGCTTTATGTTTTCTCAAAGCCTTAAGGATATTGCTATGATTTTTCATCTTTTGACTCTTTGGAGCAATAGAAAAGCTAGACATTATAATTTATCGTGGAGTGTCTTTTAACCTAACGACTTACTAACCTTTACAAAACTATCCTTACACGTTTGACAAGTTATATAACATAATCCTTTCTTCATAAAAAAGATACAGACCAGAGATAATTCCCTACTTCATATCGGATAATACCTTAAGTCGTAGTGGTTTGGTGCATTGACGAGTTATTCTGATGTAAATAGGAAGCATCTTGAGTTGTAATACTGCAAATTTTAGCCAATATTGGAAACTACTTTTTATCCTAGTGTCTTTTTATATTGTTTTTAAATTTGAGCTCATTTCAAATAATCAGACTAAAGATTATTTCTACATTAATTTCAAGTTAGAAGCAACTTGACATGATTTAAAGACTTGGCCATATTTACTAGTAAGTATTATGATATTTTGGATTAATTGTACCATTTTAAGGTCCCAGAATTTTAAAGCATAACATTAAAAAACAAATTTAACTTGTTTTGTTCAAAAATATAAAACGAAGATAACTTACTCAAATGTATAATGTATGCAATGAACATCTTCCAGCTTTATCAAATTATTTAGATTTTAGTTTAATATACAAAATTTAAGAGTTTCCTATTACTGAAATTACCTGAAAGCCAACATTTGATTCCCTGAAATGGAAGTTTCAAGAATGTAGATGAAATATGTCTAATTTTATCTAGAGTAATTTCTTCACAATTTCCATAATCTACAAATTGAACTTTAATTACTTCAAGTGAAATGACATCTTTTACAAAGGCGCGATACCATCTACCATCACCTAATTTAAAAGAAAAGAACATTGAATAAACATATAATTTACTTTCTTCCAGAAACCTGAGCTTAAGCAATTTTATTTAATTTACACCAATGTCATTTATAGCTAGATAAATGCAAGAAATAGCTTTTACAATGCAAGAAATACAATAAATGTAAAGCATTCAGAAAATAGTCTTCATCAAGCTGCAACAATCAAGGCATAATGTAAAACAAAACAAAACACAGCACTATTAACCTAAACTAATCATATACTTTGGAAATATGAAATAAATATTGAACAGTACGGTAAAATGGAAGATTTGCAGACCTAACAGATTTCTTTGTTATCAAATTTGATACATGCATACAACAAACTTTGATATTTCTTAAAAGAAAGAGAGGGAAAAATAATATTTACCAGAAAAATAAGCACCATATACCATCCCCTTTGTTACTTGGGAAACATTGGGTTTTGTTTTCTCACAGTACTCTGCTAAAGATAAGTTGAGTTCTTTAAGAGCATTCAAATCTGGAAAATAATTGGTTGAGATATTGAGATGTTTTAGGATTACTTCAAGGTTAATACTCTTTCTTTCAATCAGAGCCTGACTGAAGACTGCTAGTCCTTGTAGCAAAAGCCTGTAAGTCAAACATCCTAAAAGTGATCAAATAAATGCCCATGGGACACTCAAATCCAACAAGGGCCAGAAAGAAAAAAGGCCCATTGTTAAAAATAAGCGCAGAATGTACATATTCTATATAAATATGTATACAGTTCCAGGACTGTACACATATTTATTTAACTAATTCTCAGGTAATTCACCAAAGTTCTAACATAGACTTGCACAATTTGTTGTGTGAGAAGATACTTACAACTGCATACTGCATAAACGTTCTTATCTCTATAGCAGATAAGAATTGTTTTTAATTAGCTATATTGCTTTGGTGATCACACTAACACATCACATCAAATCAATTCCTGTTTGTTTCATATTTTTCCCTCCTTAATGAAACTCTTTCCCGTTTCATTTTCACTCTTTTCCAAATACTAACACAAAATGTGCTTGTTCTGCACACTAGCTTGCTATTTTGAGTTATCGCATCTCCTCCCAAGTCCCTTTACTGATGTGTCAACAGCATACATATAACATTTAATTATTTTGCCCCAAATTACAATATATTTATTTAAACTTAATGTTTATTATGTTAATGCCCTGTTCCTGAAGCTAGCAAAACTATTTCTACACCCAAAGAGGATTAGAAAGCAAAGGAGGAAAAAAAAGATGTACCGTCTTTGTTTAATAACTGGCAATAGAACTTGCTGGGATTGTACAACACAGAGACCATGACATTTACCACCTGTTTAGCTGTTAATGTGACCCAAGACCAATTAACAGGCTCCCGTTGTTCACCTATAGGAAAGGAGAAGTGAATATAAAGGGCTACTACAACTATGTTTTAATATCCCACTTAACAGATTAATAAATTAATATATACCAGAAAGGATACACTCATACATATAATCCAACTAAAATATCTATCAATTCTATTTATTTTTAGGAGCATCAGTTTTAATTTCAACATTAATCAATGGCTAAAGTATAATAAAGATAGAATATTTAAATATTTAAGGAATGGGCATTGCCCAAGGCCATCAACAGATCCCGGGACATGTCACTTTGTGCTTACTAGTCTTTTTTTCTCTCTGAATTTTACAAACTAATTTTAACAACATTCATTTGCCATGCCACAAAATGAAACATGAGCCTCTGACATCACATTTCTTTGCAGAATACTGGTGGGTTGCATAAAGTTCAAAG
Organism: Protobothrops mucrosquamatus; assembly: GCF_001527695.2. NCBI lineage: Eukaryota > Metazoa > Chordata > Lepidosauria > Squamata > Viperidae > Protobothrops > Protobothrops mucrosquamatus. The sequence continues at coordinate 1,355,524 of NW_015386710.1, forward strand.
TAGGAATATTTTAACTTGGAGAGCTATTTTATCTTCAGAGAAGATAGTTTTTATAGGCTCCGCCCACCATGGCAGCCACTTTTAAAAACCACACCTTGTTCTCAAAAATCCACATTTGTTCCTGACCCCTAAACAATTATCTATCCTTATTCTAGTTCTTACAATTAACACTAGTAGTTTGTATTCAATCACCATTGTTCTTAAACTTAAGTTATCATCTACAGATGATAGTAATTTGTATGCTTTAGTATGAACTCATTATAGTAAATAACCTTTTATACTTACCATTTGTTTCTTTAATTGTTTCAATCTGTTTCAAAAGAATAGGTGCTTCTTCTACTGCATAACCTAACTCTAAAAGACATTTAGATACATTAACTGATGGAGTCACAGATTCATCTGTAATTTCTACTACAAAAGTGTTTATTTTCTTGTCAGTGACTTTTATGGCAACCGTTTTATTCTGGATCAGTTGCTTCATGGCAGAAGTTGCTTCTGCCAGCCAGGTCCCAGATATTGGTTTCACACCTGAAAACAGAAGGAACTTTTTTTAAAAAATCATACATTAAAAGAGAATACCTGGTTTTTCTGCGGCTGGACTTTATCTCCCAAACACTATTTTGTAAAGAGCAATCCAGTATTGCACTAACTTTTAGGAATTTCTATTATCTTTAGGGTATTTGCTTGCTTACCACTTTATGGTGTATTTTACATTTGCTGTGTTCTCTTTGTATGCATGCAAACAGAAACTCTTTTTCATACCTAAATAGTACTGTTGAAAACATTTTGTTGCACCTTAATGAAATATTACCTCCCTTATGGCTAACAAATGAGTAGAAGGGGATTCATTGTTTCATTAAAGAAAGTAGAAAAAATATTTTTGCCAGCTTGGTTTTGATCCTTGTAATACACACCTATTTAATTTAGCAGAGAAGTGTTAAAGGTACTTTCCCACTAAAAGGAATACTGGGGAGTTTAATTTCCCTCCCTTCTTTGCACATATAATTCCATTGATGTACCAATATCAAGGTGTAGATAGACAAATATGTCAGTCAGCCAGTTAGCTAGCCAACATGATTCTATCATTTTTTCCCTACCAGTTTTCTCAAGATGTCACTGTTTTTTGTTGCTTCCTCTTTATCTACTTAATGAAGGAAAAATAGTGCACCCAAAAAATTGGCAAGCAAATTGAAATACATGTGATTCAAAAACAAACTTCTAGTTCAGGTATGTCAAATTGCTGGCCCATGGGCGGTTGCATCATGCAGAGGCCGCACCCACCCCAGCTCCAGCAATGCAAAAAAGACCATGACACACTGCAACACATCACGTGATGTGGCGAGTTTGACAACCGTGTTGTAGTTGAAAAAACAAAAGGATCTCGTAACGTTAGACCTGAAGGTGTCTACAGCTGCAAAGTTAAAATCTCTCACTGGATGTAATTTTTTATTTACTTGAAGCAGCTTGTTTCAACACATTTGCATTTCAGCTAGTTTACACATTCAGTATGATACTGAGCCCTGTGATTTTGCTGAACAAGTATCTTTTGGCTCACCTGGACTCGGCATTTATGCACTTTTAACTGCTTAGATTTTTTCATATATAATAAAACACCTTTGACATGAACTATAAAAGATGAGACACTGTCTGTCAGTATTCGTGTAAGAAACGCCTTCAAAATCAATGGAAGGGTGCTTTTGGTTTGAAAGGATTTTCTGGTGACAACACTGTTGCGCAGGGGCCACCCAATTGCCAAAAGAAATGCAATCTTTGGGGAGACTCCTTGTGTTCTCCCACTGGTCAAAGCGCCACTCAGCTCATGTCATATTCTCTGGGATACTCACAGATTACTACAAAGATGTTTCTGAGAATTTGCAGAGAAATAATGAAAAAATATATAAAGTAATTAATATGATACTGCTGTTTTCATCTATACATACAGATTTCTTATAGTTTTATGGCCCCGATGAAATTATGTTGGAAGTTACTATCTTTAATTCTTAATAACTGAGTTAGTCAACAGGAGACTTTCTAATGAAACATTTAAAAAATGAAACCTTAAGGAATTCTTTACAAAAAGTCATTGTTCCCTCAATAATGAATTCATAATTATTTGTTTCCTACCTGCAAGGGTACAATTTATAGCTTGCATTGGTAATTCCATTAATTTCTGAACAATTGGTCGAAGTCTATTTAACTGTAGAATTTCAAAGTTTCCATAATCTATGTATCCCACTAAAACAATTTTCTCTGAAACAAAGGATATCACTGTTGCACGATACCACTGGTTATCTTCTGAGGAAAAAATATGGAGTAAGCATATTTAGTCTTAACTATTTTTTCTTTAAAAGTGTATCAGTGGTGATACAACCAAGAAAACTACAATGTTAAACTACAACATAAAATAAAGTTTGATGTAAAAAATAAAATCAGAAAACAATAAAGTGCCCAATACACAAATAAAGGCAGTAACAATAGAGACAGTTCTAATCCTTTCAAAAACAAGATACATTGAGCCTGTCAAACTATTTTACTGCTTATTCTTTAAAATGAAAATACTAGTGCTTCAAAAGAGTAATACATGTAAATAAAGTAGAAGGGAAAAGAGAAAGAGGTTTGCCAAAAGCTGCTCGACCCTAGTCAAACTTTGCATTTTATAATAGTATAAAGTTTCAACAATAGTCTTATACTATTTTTGTTTCTCTTCTAATACTTCCATTTCAGTGCTAATGCTAAACCTAAAGCCAGTCTGGAATTTAAAAGATCACTTTCCAAATTGGTTTTAGAAAACAGCACCCAAAAGAGAATGGATTTGATTGTGGTAATGTAATACTTCTGAGGCCTGTATAGATTTCTTCAAAAAGGGCTATATGTCTCATTATTTAATAGTGCATTCATATCCTAACTTCTCACCCAATAGTTTTAATTTATTTTTAACTTACCATGATAAATGCAGGTTAAGAAAGCAGTCTAGCTTTTGTTTACTTTTGTTTCATTAATATAAAATTCAAGCAGGTTTTTACTAAAATTGCATTATATAGCCTTAATAAATACAGTACATATTAGCTGCTAATCATTATTCTTGTTATTTGTTTTCTTTGCTGAACATTAGATTCCAAGTAAGCTTGATGACCTATTCTTTGAATATACACACTGAGGATTTCTGATTAGTACAAATAGAAATGACATAATATTGATTAATGACAATGACAATAATAAATATTCAAGCAGTCTTTTCCTCCACCATACCTGTAAACTGGGCACAACACATATCTCCTACTGCTGGGCAAAAGTCTGGGGTGATTGAGGTATTTGCACAATATTCACGTAGGGATACTTGAAGTTGAGAAAGGCTGCCTAAAAACACATATACTTACATGAAAATTGCTACTTAAAAAAGAGCAAAATATGTTTCAAAAATGCATGGTTACAGTAACATTGCCCTTTTTATTTAGCCTGCTAAGACTTTCACTTGGACCTGAAATCAGTTTTGAGATTACAGAAAAACTTAAGTCATTTATATAGCTCATAATAAATTATAAAATATAAAACAATTTTGAGATGGCATTTTATATTTTAATGCTGTATAAGTCTGCAGTTTACATTTTAATGCTGTTCTCTGCCCATGCTCATTATCACACATAAATGCCTCTATCTTATCTCAATAATTTATTAAATGCACAAAATATGTGGGTGCACAAGTATTTATAACATAAATACATAACATAAAAGAAGAACTTACAGCCATTTTCTGTCTGTTGACAAAAAAAATTTCCTGGGTTTTGTATGTGGGCAACCATGCCCAAAAATGCATCTCCTATAGCTACTGAGACAATCTCTGGAGTTAAGCAATCAGTACCATCCAATTCTTTCCATTCCATTTTCTTTTCTACAACAGATTTTTTTTCCACAGTAGGATCTAAGGGAAAAATAGTACTTAAAATCTGATTTGCAAGGTCTAGTTACACATTTAAGAATTTATGTAGAAAGATCCCTCGCTTTTCTAACTAAACACTATTAAAATTAAATATTTGTTCCCTATTTCTAGTATTCAATCTATGAACGCCAATACAATTAATCCAGAGTTTACAAAGGTACATGAAATTCATTAGTGAAAGGAAAGATATTCCTTCCCACCATATAGACTGAACATATTCGAGCAAAAACAAAACCTGGATGGAAAAGGGGAAAAAATTGGACTATGGAAGATTGGTTGCAACAGTGATGAAGGAATTTGTACTATCACAAAACTCAAACGTTTTACAGAACTATATTGTCTCAGCCAGAATAGTATAGGGCATACAATCACATAGCAATCTAAAAATATCAGTATTTCATGATCTACAGGCCCTCAAAGTGTAAAAATGAATAAATTGCTATCTTATGGAACGGGCTTTTAGGCCACTGATTCTAATAAATTACAGACAAATCCTACAAAATAGACCAGTCAGGAAAATGATCTGATTATAGCTCTTTTCAGATGAGTATAATTTCCTACTAGTTGTCCATTGTCTCAAAAATTCAGATCCTGGTCCATTTCCCAATGCTGTGTAGCTGTTCATTCATTTGCAATGTTCTTTTCTTCTCCAGTTCTCTTTTATAGATTAGGTGGATGGATGAGAACCCCAAATGTTGTACTTCTTTCCTAGATCTTTCAATGTTCTAAAGTAGTGCATGTTTCTTGACTTGAACTTTGCCTGAATTCATATAGTTTAGATGGGGGGGAGGGGAGGAAGCCCAATGAACTTACCCATAGCTGAAGTTTCCTTCTTACTATCCTTCTTCTTTGCATTCCAATCATGCATATTTTCCAAGATAATTTCATGCAAATGTTTACCTATTAATACACATAATGTGACATATATTACCTACAGTTTATACAAAGATATTTGCAAAATGTTTTCAAAGCCACAATTCTGACTTCTTAAAAATCATAACTTAGTCAATATAGTTTTAAAGGATATTATAGTTTAACAGTAGAAAAAATATTGCAAGTGAAATATCTTGCAAGTGCTTATATCTTTATAAAACAGACATTTGCATACACCTAACAAAAACAAAAGTACATCAAGAAAACAAATCCATTACAGAGTTAGCTAAATATGTATGAACTAATCAATATTAACCATTCTAAACCAATTTTTAACACTAATCTTGAACTGTCTTCCCAAAGAATCAAAAAGCATTTACATTTTCTCCACAGTACAGTAGAGATACAATATATTTGGGAACTTCAAGCCATTATTTTGTTGGTGAAAGCCTTTATGCATGATTACTCTACCAATGGTAGTTACTTGCACATAACAGAGGAATAAATACACATGGCTAACCAGAAGAATCTTTGTTTACCAGTCTACCAAATGTCTATCAAGATTCTCAATCATCCATGGCTGTCCCAAAGGTGCTTTTTCCAAAAGGCAATTAGAATTCCTTGATTTTTTCTTTGAAATTGTTTTGTTTCTCATCTAAGAAGTTTCTTCTGTTCTAACTAAATAAGCTTCTTGGATAAGAAGCAAAACATTTTCAAAGAAAAAAACCAAGGAAGTCCAGTTACCTTTTGGAAAAAGCAACTTTAGGACTATATGTTGGCCAGGACTTCTCCCAAGACTGCATGCTGAACAGCAGGTGATCTCTTTCCTCCTACCAGCAAACAGCTGATTATGTTGCCAAAGCCAGCTATTTGGTGGTTTGCTCTCCAGATTTTAATGGGAACAACAAGGAACAACCCGAGATGACCTTCAGGTGACTGCAAAACCTTCAGAAAAGAGGAATCTTGAAGATTGCAATTCTTGGTAGGAGCGATCGGAGGTTTGGGTTTTCCATCTTTTTTCTTCAGTTGTTCGTTATTTTTTAGACATATCTTCATTTTAATTATACATTTTACAGTAAATCTAAGTGTATTTATAATTAATTTCTGCCTAGTTTAATATTTACTTCCAAGTATTTAGACCATAACATCAAAGGATTTTTAAAAAAATAATCTTACCTTCTTTATAGTTGTGTTTGGCAGACACTGCCAAATATTTGACCAACTACAGAATAATTTTTAGGATAAATGTTGTATTACAAATTAAACAAGCCACTGTTGACACAGTATGTACCCTGGAGTACTATAGTTACGCACATTTCAAAAAACAATTTGAAAAAGTGATTTGGAGATCATGGGAAAACAATGTGTCTTTGATGCTCACTATAAGCCTAATTTTTGTCAGGTTTCGGGGGAAGGGGAGAGTCTACTTTAGAGTCACATTAACTTAAATGACAAGATTTTTCAGATTTATATGAAAATCTGAAAAAAGAGCTAATGCAATAGACAGCAATCATGTGAGTTTCTAAACCAGGCCTGCACTGGACCACAGGTCACACGTGGTGACCCTCAGCCGTCAAACTACATGCTACTGAAGTCCTCCAAGCTTTACTGCCACTACCAATTCCAATATTGTGACTGCTTCACTGAACAGGTGAACAGCATGCCAGGTAGACTTTTGTAATTATTTTTAATTTATTACAAATTGCATAGCCTGTTATAAATAATTAATTTCAAATCATTCTGAAGATTACACAGTACAGCAAAATGTTAGAATTGCAAATTAAGAATTATTTTTGTAATAAAATATAAATATACTTGACTTCTATATTGAATGATTGCAAAATATTTTTAAGTAGCAAAAATTGCTTATTTATAATGCCATGAGTAATCTTGTGGAATAATTAAAGCACAGCAAACAAAGACTTTTTATGCAACCCATAAACCCTTTCAACATGTTTTCTGACATAGTAACAGGAATATAATTTAGGAGAATTGTTAAATGCAAAAGTTTATTCACTAAACTTCATTGTAGGAATTCTTGTTTAATAAACAATTGTTATAACAAAAATATAAATTATTACTGTTATCTAAACTTACCATAATCTGACAAGATAGCATCTACAATAAAACAAGGCATATCATCCATCAAAACATCAGTGATAATTAATGAACAATATTTTCCTATAAGAATTGGAGCAATAATATCCTTGTAGTTTTCATTCCATTCTTTTATATTAAGAACATTAGCAATGCAACATTTAATGGCCTAAAACAAAGCAAAATGTACCTTAGAAAGTCGGTTATGTTAGTTACAAGAAAACATAAACAGCCTAGTACTATTAAAATATACAGAAGCTCTTAAATAGTCAAAACATAGGTGTCTTGGGGAAAAATTATGATAATTTCTGTATTTTTAAAAACTCTTTCTTTTAAAAATATATGAGTATGCAACTATTCCAGTGTTCAATACATCTACTTAAACGTTTTCTCCAAATGCAACAACCTTATTCTGCATTCACAGATTACCAAGAATGGAAATCAATATTTATAGATCCTTGACCAAGAATCAGGATAAAACTTAATTCCATCAAAAAATCTCTCATGTCATAAGTACTGCACAGGACAAAAATAGCTGAACTTTTGATCATTTTATTTATTTTTCTTGGAACAACATTTTCAGAATATTTCATTAGATTTTTTTTTTTTAAAAATCAGATTATATTCTCTTGCAGTCAAAATTTGGATACTTAACACATTCTCAAAGACATGGTACATTTTCCTCAACATTTCTTACATATTTAAACTTATACTTACGCAGGGTGGGATCTGTGAAAGATCTTCATTCAATCCTTTAATTTTGTGTAGTAGTATATTTTCTCCTTTTCCATAGTCAATATACAGTACTTGAGCACTATTTGTGAGGATATCTATCTCTTTTATGAGTACCCTGCACCAAGTCTGAATGTGAACAAATTACTTAGCTGCAGAAAAAATATTCACTATGATCTTCTTTACTAGAAGTTGTCTTCAATTCACACACTACCTTACAGTATAATTTTGTACTTTTAAATTATTTAGTTAATGGAAGCAAATCAAATAATCTGTTCTTCCTAACATACAGACCATCCTTTCAATAGGCAGTATATGGTTATATTAACTTCAATATTACATACACTTAAATAATATGACATATTTCAGGTGATATCACCTATTTTAAACAATAAAAACACGATTAGAATCATCTCTCTTAATTTTCTCAGTACTTTTCACCAGTTTTCATTTTACTGGAAAAAAGAAACCAGAATTTTGTACAGCAATTTCTATGGCATTTCTTGTTTTGGCTAAATTACAAGTTACTAGCTATTAAATACCACAATTACACTTAGTCAAAAAATAAATATGAATCTATTGACCTGATATAGCCAGATATAAAAAGAAATGCTATATTGTTGGTAATCTATACTTCAGGATAGCTTCTACAATTGTTCAGTCAAAAAGGTAGGTGTGGATGCATATACCACATTTGGTGCCTCCTTAAAGAAGTAATTTATTTTTATGTCTTCATAATTGTTGCAAAATTCCAGAAAAATACGTATTTAAATTGAGGAGGTCCCAGCAGTGCCCGTACTTCTTCTGAAACTTTTTGCACCCCTAAGTGGAAGCACTGACATCCATAATAGTCTGTAAAATGCTAACTGATCATGTATGTATACTCTAAAGTATGTATACTATAAAGTTAATTTACCTGATCCAGAGGATATTTTGCAACAGCAACTTCTCCTTTGACAGGAGTATATACTTGATTAATTCCCTTGTAATCTTTCAGTTTCATTATTAGTTTTCTAATATTACTTTGAACTTCAGGAGAATTGACTTGTATGTAGAATTCACTAGGACTATTAAAATGTGTTATTGTACCCTAGAAAAGAAATGATTTTTGAAAGTTTGTCTTTAACATTAGATTTACTCAAACAAGTACATATTGATCACCACTGAATACATGAACAAAGTTACTCAAAGCATAAAAATTTAAAGGATTCTTATCAAGAATGAAATTAAAATCATTTCACAGAGAGTAAGGTAATCCTTGCTTAATGACCCTAATTGGGACTGGAATTTGTCCGATTCACTTAAATATTAATCCATTGTGTAATACACTGACGTCGTGAATGGTTGTCATCAAGGTTATCAGGACTAATGCAAATAATCCGTTTCTGATGTGACAACAATCCGTTCCCGGAGTGCGAAGTGGACGGGACGCACTTGACGGGCCGAGGAAGAGTGACGACGAAGAGGTTGGTCCAGACCACCAGAGGGAAACGTAGATGAGACTGCAATGCCCTTGCCTCCATTTCAATTCCTCCCACCAGTCTATCTTCCCCATCTCCATCCTTTGGGCAGCAGGCTCTGCCATTTGCATCCTGCTGCTCCCAGGTGACCTTCACTGTCGCCTTCCAACTTCTGCTGACCTGGGATCCAGGCGCTGGGTGAAGGTGTGGCCCAAAGACAGGCTTAGAGAGTACATCAAAGCTTTGTTGGCCAAAGAGGAGCTTGACAAGCCTGATCAGGGAGGAGGCAACGGGATGCAGTTAGTGGAGAAAACGTGATGGTGGTGTGAAGCAGCTCCCCAGGCAAAGGCAGCCAGGACTGTGCAAAGCCTTGCAATCCTGGGCCAGCAGCAGAAGGAAGAATACAACAAAGGCCACTTGGGGGAGAGGAGGCAGGACAGGTGGCAGTGGTTGTTGTGGCTCCGTCCGGTGGGTCCCTCTCATCAGAGGAGGAAGGCTCTGAACATGACGGAGAGGAGATGGCTAGGTCTCCCTCTCCCGGCCCTTCCCCTCTGGTGCAGCCTTCGGTGCCTTCCGACAGCGAGGAGTTTGGCCAGGAGCCCGGTGTTTCTGGGATTGGCCAGGAGCCAGAAGTATCGGATTCAGAAGAGGAGAAGTTTTGGCTGGATCCACGCCAGCGTCGAAGAGATAGGCGTGCGCAGCAGCAGACACGTCGGGCCAGACAATTCCGCTGAGTCACTGGGCCACACCCCACTGGCTATATAAGCAAGGGGTGTGGCATGTGAATTTTCGTGACGGACAAAGTTTGATGAACACTCGGTTGCAAGCATTCTGGCAAGTTCTCGTGGCTTATATTTGTTTGCTGTGGTTTATCATTNAAGGCTCTGAACATGACGGAGAGGAGATGGCTAGGTCTCCCTCTCCCGGCCCTTCCCCTCTGGTGCAGCCTTCGGTGCCTTCCGACAGCGAGGAGTTTGGCCAGGAGCCCGGTGTTTCTGGGATTGGCCAGGAGCCCGGTGTTTCTGGACTTGGCCAGGAGCCCGGTACTTCTGGAACTGGCCAGGAGCCAGAAGTATCGGATTCAGAAGAGGAGAAGTTTTGGCTGGATCCACGCCAGCGTCGAAGAGAGAGGCGTGCGCAGCAGCAGACACGTCGGGCCAGACAATTCCGCTGAGTCACTGGGCCACACCCCACTGGCTATATAAGCAAGGGGTGTGGCATGTGAATTTTCGTGACGGACAAAGTTTGATGAACACTCGGTTGCAAGCATTCTGGCAAGTTCTCGTGGCTTATATTTGTTTGCTGTGGTTTATCATTAAAGACTTGGCAGGCAGCTACGAAGTGGCTGCCAAGACATTCCGTTGCCTTTGTCTGTGCCGAGTAGTTTGTCAGGCCTCGGCTGACTGGTTGGGGGGTGTGGGTCGGACGGGGGACAGAACAGTGGTTTAGTGCATTCCAAAGGGTAGAGACAGGGGAGGTAGATAGTCAGCTGAGAAGAGTTGAAGTGCGCATTGTAATCATAAATGTGGGCTAATTGCCAAGCACCCAAAATTTGATCAAGTGACCACAGGGATGTTGCAACTTCCATAACTTTTAAGGATGGGTATAACTACCATTTGTTTAGCACTATCATTGAATCTAACAACAATAAAAAGTTGTTAAGATGGGACTATCTGTATTATTAATTTAGCTAGGTCTTTGTAGTTGTAGCGTTACCTCCTCAGAGGCCACCAAAACCCAGGCCCTCCCAGCCCCGTCCCCCTTTGTCAAGCCCTGCAGTAGTGTTCTCTAGGGATTGATGTCTCTTCCAGTCGGAGGCCATGCAGAATTAGGAGGTAGCAGGCTCTTGTCGTCAAGGAGGGGCTTCCAGGAACGAAATAACCAGCCACGATAGTCAATGCTATGATGATATCCAACAGCCCAAGGCCGTTATAGCCGCAGGAATTAAGGATTCCTTAGCGGTCATTCAGAGTCAAGTGGGATGGAGGAAAACCCCGGCTCCAGACGGTAGTAGAAACAACAACAGTCAGTGTTCTGTAGCAATAGCTCGCCCCCCAGGGCAACTCCCCCACAAAGTCTAAAACCTGTACCAGCAACTATAGTCACAGTCCAAATAGCCTCCAGGCTTCGCAGCAACAGTAGCCACCACCAGTCTCTCCTCTCCTTCTGTTGCTTCTCAGTCAGGTCTCGGCGTCAAAGCCCTCCCCCCCCTTTATCTTTATTGTTAAAATCCGAGGCTAGGAGCCTCAGCCAACTCCTTTCTACATACTCCCCCTTGCCTCTGTTTGAGATATCCTCCTTACGAAGGAAGCAATAAAACTCCACTCTCTCTCTCTAGCCTGTTTAAAATATCCTCCTTACGAAAGCAAATAAAACTTCCACTCCCTCTTTACCTTCACCTGACGAACTGCAACAGCCACACACCACACCCTTCCTTTCCTTCCCTTTTCTATCTTTTTCTTCAGCCCACACTGCCAAAGCCAGCAGCAGCTATCCCAATCTCTCCCTTCCCAACCAAGCTCCTGCAAACACTCTCAGACAGCCCCGCTACATAGTTATGAGGACCTCACTATACAAAATACATTGAAATGTAAAATCAGAACTTACTTTGATTTTCACATTTTTCTGAAGTCCTAAATAACTCAGATCAGACAGCATTATTTTCTTCCCTTGTTGGTTTACTTTTTTAGTATTCATTGGTAATATATTTTCCTGTTAGAAGCAAATGTTTACATTTGATTAATAATAATCCCATTTTCCTACTTAAAAGAACTCAAAAAGATTAAACCATCTAAGAAATAAGTATCGTTGGTGAATTTATAAGAGGCATTATACTTTTGAGTATAAGCTAGCATTTACAAAATAAGTAATTCTTATTCCTTTCTTCTTGTAACATCCAGAGTAACTTCAGAAACCTTCTAGGGAATATCAAGAAGTCCTCCAAAATAATCACTAGAGAAATGAAAATGTAATATGGTTACTGTGAAAATAGAAAGAAATTGGAAAGAATGCTTTACTATCTGGACTGATATTATTACTTAGTAGCAACAATTCTTGTCATATTAATCATATTAATATTTAAACCATAATTGGCAACTAACAACCAAAGTCAGCAGGGAAACTGGAAGAAAACTGTAAGTCTGAGGCCAGCAGGCAAGTGGCAGGAGTGCATGGGGTGCAGGAGAAACACCACATGGTCAATGTGGGCCATGGGTTGGAAAACGTATGCAAGTGTGCAAAAGAGATGCTTTGCAGATCAGGAAAGGTGTAGCGAGCATGCATGAGTGGTGTATCGCAGGTAGGGTGTGTGAATGGCTGGCATAAGTGCAGATAGTTTAAGGACAGTGTGCGGGTGGAGAAAACTTAGCCCAGCAACTTGTGATTTTCCCTACTAGACCATTGACTTTCTCAGCAGAGAAATTGCAAATGGCAATCATGCAATGGTGGGATGCTGGACAACTGGTCATAAATGCTAATGCCAAGCACCCAGATCATGATCACATGAGTGCAAGGGAACTGCAATGTAACTTTGGGGACTGGGCATATATCCCTTAGATCAGCATTGTTGTAACTTAGAATAGTCATTGAATAAACGGTCATATGTCAAGGACTACATGTATTGGCAAAAAATGCCTGAAATAGTAGAAAAGGTAAAGGTTTCCCTGTCGGCCATGTCCGATTCTAGGGCATGGTGCTCATCTCAATTTCTTGGCTGAGGGAACCAGTGTGGTCCAAAGACAATTTCCATGGTCATGTGGCCAGCATGACTATACACCAAAGGCACATGGAATGATGTTATCCTCCCACTGAAGTGGTACCTATTAATCTACTTGCATTTTCATGCTTTTGAACTGTTAGGTGGGAAGGAGCTGACGCAAGTAATGGGAGCTCGGGTCTCGAACCTAGGCTGTCAGCTCTCCAGCTGGCAAGCTCAGTAACTGTAACCACTGAGCCATTGGTCTCCACAGAAATAGTAGCTGAATGTAAAATAAATAAAACCAATCAGCAGTGTTACTTACTGTTGCAAAAAAGGCAAATGTATTGATATGCTATATAAAGAGAAGTGTACTTTCCAAATCAGGAAAATTATCAGTTTTCCTTTATTCTTTCAGTTCAGTTCAGTTCTGATCACTGCATTTTAAGGGTTCCGAAAAACTGGAAATGGTTCATTAAAGAGCAGCAAGTATTATCAAACTCTAGAAACTATACTCTATGAAGAGAGGCTGTTCAGTCTTAAGAAGAAAGATAGGGTATTATACATCTCTTTCCAGTACCTTCTGAAGGTTTGGCTTGTTATCATTCCTGAGATCAGAACATGGAATAAGTTCTAGGAAGGAAAGTTCCACTTGAAAAAAATATCTAACAGTAACACCAATTTTTTATTGTCTTGAAGCAGAAGTCTAATAACTATCTATTAGGAATATTATGCTGATTCTTGGTTGTACCAGGGCATGGCAGACTAGATCAGGGGTCCCCAACCTATGGGCTGCAGCCCGGTACCGGACTGCGGGCTCTTGGCCAGTGGGCCGCAGAAATGGCTGGCCAGGGCACCCACGTGTGGGCACGCATTTCCCCCCCACACTAGCGCCCACAGCCGTTCTCGCATGCATGCAGGCGCGAACGGGAACGCTAGCAGGGTACATACGTGCCCATTTGTGCATGAGTGAACGGGCCGCTAGCACGGGGTGTGTCCGCGCAGCCCATTTGCATATGAGCAAACAGGCCACTAGTGCAGGGGTGTGTGTGCAGCCCATTTGCGCATGTGTAAATGGGTGCTAGCTGCTGCGGGAGTGCATGGGCATTTTGCGCATGTACTACTACTGCACCAGTAGGCGTGGTCCCGTTTGCAGGCATGCACGCGTGCACACACACAGTAATTTGGAAGCTGGTCTCCCCTCCGGGTCGCAAGCCCGGAAAGGTTGGAGAACTCTGAACTAGATGGTTTGAATCATCCATTTCCAAATGTATAATTTTAAATGAGAAAAGTGTTACAAAGAGAAAGGATGAATATACAGACATAATCAGAATAGTATAATGAAGTTTCTCAACCACAGAAGAAAATTCCTCTCACCATACCTTTTTATTGCTTTCATCCAATGATTTTCTACAATATTCAGCTTTATTTGTACTAAAAGGAATAATTTAATTCATTAGTACAATTGTTCAGTTCAATTGCAAGGTTATTTCATTTAAAGATTATTATGTTGTGGCAGTATAACTTTGTGCCACTTTATAAAGTTCTAGTTGATCAAGAAATACTGTTATTTCATATGTTGCTTGCTTAAACCAGAATTCAGCAATATGTTCAAAACTGAATCTCTTAAAAAGAGTATTAATCATTTAATTTAAGCAGGGGCAGGAGTTAAGGCTAACATGACTGGAAATGGAAGCCCCAAGGTTCTCCTAAGCATATAAAATTCTTGGAACAAAAAAAAAATCCACATATGGTGGCCCCAGAACAACTGAGCCAAGGAGTTTAAATACTAATTAAAGAGTGTGCAAAATATTTCAAATTCAAAATGTTCAATCTGCTGGTAGTCTGACATAGTTCTTACTAGAATATTTCTGGTAAAATCAGAAATATTATTCTTAACATGGAAAAGACTGTTTCAAGTTGGAAAAAGCAGCTTTGAGCTAAATACATCTCAGAGTTTAAAGGTTTTGCACATAAATACATGGAATACTTATTTTTATTCTCACCAGCCTGCAAGGTAGTTAGATCACACTTGAAAAAAATAAGGCCTCAAACATGCATGGTACTTCACTGTTGCAATAAATATATTGCAGAGCAAGTACAACTATACAAATTGTACTTCTCAATCTAAAGACTCTTTTCGGGAGAGTAATTTAGATGAAAAAATAGTATGGCTAAAGAATTATAGAAAATTGGGTCAGCTACAAAATAATCTCTCAAATTATTTTTTTACTAAGCAAAATGCTCTGAACATTTCATGAATTCCTAGAATGATGCTAAATAACCTGAAAAAAACCTAAAGAAAAAAAAAGCACATTGCAATTAAAGATAGCAATGGTCAGTCATAGAAAAAGCAAAGACATAAGAATTTGAATGTTTCTTTCAACTATTATATTCCTTAAATAATTATTATTTTAAATTATTTTAATTTATAAAATAATAATTATTTAATAATTATTTAAACCATTATTTTTAATTATTTTAACATTAGGTTATTTAAAATAAGCATTTAAGCCACCCAGAATTGCCTTTCTTCTGTTTCAAAAAATTTTGAAGTCTTTAAAACTATTAAAAATGGGAAATCTTCAGGTTCTGATACACAGAGTATTTTAAAATCAATTTAAAGATGTCTTAATACCTTAATTTTTACTTTTATGCAATACTTGCATTGGAAAGATCCCTTACCAGAGTCCTGGAAAGAGTCTGAGGTAGCTCTAACCTTTAAACTAGGTAAACATTTTCAGGAATTGACAGAGGATCATTTCACTTCTTAATACAGATTTTAAAATCTACAAGAAATTATTAGCTAACACCTAAAACAGGGGTAGGCAACCTGGGCTCTTTTATGACTCGTGGATGCTGGCTCAGGAATTCTGGGAGTTGAAGTCCACGAGTCATAAAAGAGCCCAGGTTGCCTACCCCTGACCTAAAATGACTATAAATAAAATTACTCACATAAATCAATTTGGTTTTATTCCAAAAACACATATATTTCCCCTACTAGGAATTATTACACAAATTGCCAAAATGAATAACTCTTCACTAGCTCTATGCTCATATATATATGTGAAGTTTTTGATTCTCTGGAATTACATTTTTTAAAAATAAATACAAGTAGTCTGGTACTTATTTGAGCCCAAAATTTCCGTTCCTAAGCAAAACAATTGTTACGTGAATTTTGCCCCATTTTACCACAGTTTCTTGCCACAGTTAATTGAATCACTGCAATTATTAAGTTAGTAACACAGTTGTTAAGTGAATCTGGCTTCCCATTGACTTTTCTTGTCAGGTGACAAAAGGTGATCACATGTCACTGCAAGTGTCATAAATATGAACCAGTTGCCAAACATCCAAATTTTAATCATGTGATCATGGGAATACTACAACAGTCATAAGCATGAAAAACAGTCATAATTCACTTTTTTCAGTGCTGTTGTAACTTCAAACGGTCACTAAATGAATGGTTGTAAATCGAAACTATCTGTATTATAAATATATAAATTTAAAAATATAAATTTAAGACTGGCTTTTGTAAGATATTGGTCACAATTATCTCTCTACTACTAAAACTCTGTCATGAAACTGAAGCAGTCATCACAGGGCAGCAATTTTTTAAACAAGGTATATCAAATGCCCTAGCTTACAAAACAGGTTCAAAATCTGAGACCCATAACTTCTGAGGGAATGAAATTTGAGGACATTGTGGCTGCTTCAGTGCTACTGGCTGCTGAGCTTCATTTTCAATATTCTGTGACAGTTTCCCAGCCATTCTCACAATCTCTTGCTCCCTCTCCCACCCAGGAGCAGCCACTTACTGTACTTGCCTGTTGGGAAGGAAAAGGAAATTTCCGATGCCTCCTACCAGATTCCCACCAGGAAACAGAACAGGGAAGCCAGCAGAAAGTTGGAAGTCACTCCTGCTGCCACTGCTTTTTTGCCCACCCTCAATCATTGTTTCTCTGTTTAGATATGAAAATATCTCTGAAATGGTTGATTCAACAGGGCACAGGTTGTATAGTGGATAGCTCAGATAAAACTTAACTCTTATGACTCTATTCTACTGAAAAATTCTATAGTAATTGAGTACTGTTTTGTATCAATCTTTATTACTCAACGTAGCTATTGAAGCTCTGACAATAGAACCAATGAATAGACTTATGGCATACAATTAGGTAATAAGAGCTATCTTTGAAATTTATGATATGATTCTGACTCTTTTGAACACCTCCCATTCAACTAACCATATCAATAAAGCCTTAAAGAGAAATTTGAAGGGAAAGTTGAAAAGGAAGCTCAAAATCAATTTAAGGATTCCAACTATATATAAATCTTTATAGTATTTAGGGATCAATATTACCAAAATATTAATGTTTATCAATAAACTTATGCCTACAATGAAGATATTAAACAAGAAAATGAAAAGTTGGGCTAACAATATTTCAGGATGGATTGCAACTGCCAAACTGAAAATCCTTCAATGTTCAATATTTATCGGTGGAAATTCCAAAACAGGTTTTAATATATTGTACACACAGGCAAGAAAGTGCTTAGAGAACTGGACAATCACTATGATCTGACTCATATGAAAAAAAGGGAACCTAAATAAAGAACAGATAAAACAATGAAAGGTAACAAATTGGCATGGTTTTTGGTATCAATTTAAATAATTATTGGATAATACAGAAATTATAATTTCATTAATTAGCCCTTACACCAATTTTGAGACTTAACTATCTAGAACAACTAAAAGGATGGATTTCAAAAATAGGTTCTTGTAGAATTATTCACTGCTGGCACTTGACTTATCAGATTGACACAACTCTGGAGAGGTTGTCACCAAAAAGCTCTGTTTTTAATTTATGGGGGCTGTGTAATCAAGGACTACACAGGTAGTACTTGATATTTGACATTTATTTAATTATGATTCAAAGTTACCAGTCTTGGAATAAATGACTTACAACACATCCTCAAAGTTTTGACCATCACACCATCATTTGGATGCTTGGCAACCAGCTCACATTTATGATAGTTGCAGCATTTTGTGGTTGCATGATTGTGATATGTGATCTTCCCAGCTGGCTTCTGACAACCATGATTTGCTTAATGATCACAGTGATCTGCTTAACAACTGCAGTAAAAATGGTCATAAAATCAGGTCCACTCATGTGATGACTTGCTTAATGACTGCATCATTTAGTGTCCAAGATTCCAGTTCCAATTGTGGTAGTAATACAACTCCCCCCCAAAAAACCAACCAGAGGGACGAAATAAATAAATCTCCCTATGTTAGTGTTATTGCATTTACTTATTGCGTTTAAAGGTTAAAAGCTTTTTATTTATCTTAGCAGTGAAAATAATATTCACCTAAAAATAACATTGAAAACCCTTAGATAATTTAACAACTTCTAGAAAAGGTTCCAGATAAAGTAAAAATATAAAATAATGTTAATTATCTGCGTAGTGGAACAGTGGTTAGAATGCAGTATTGCAGGATAACTCTGTCCATTGCCAAGAGTTCAGTCCTGACTGGCTCAAGGTTGACTCAGACTTCCATCATTCCAAGGTCAGTAAAATGAGGGCCCAGATTGTTGGGGGCAATATGCTGACTCTGCAAACTGCTTAGAGAGTGCTGTAAAAGCATTATGTAGCAATATATAAGTCTAAGTGCTATTGCTATTGCTAAAATACAAGAAGTAGCAACCACAATTCTATAAAATGTAGATGGACTTTACATTATTTTAATCTCAACAGTTCTACCAGCAACCCTTTGGATCAGAGGTGCCATGGAGAAAGATTTTTCTGCGGACCAGAGGGAATGTGGTTTTGAATACTGCCTGGATCCTGAGGATGGAGCTTTGCTTGTTTGTGCAGCCTTCTTGCTAGCATGCTGTGGATCGGTGCCGATCCACGGACCGGAGTTTGGAGACTCCTGCTTTAGATATGTTAATAATCAATTTGTATATTACTTGTTTCTATCTACTTTCTAGGACATATTTTTCTTATTTTTTTCAAGTACAGTATCATCAATCTATGTTATTCAATTACTTGACAGTATTTGTCAATCACAATTTAATAATAATTTAAAAAGTACACCACCATAATCTGAATATACAACTATATGCATAGCTAAATAAGGAGACGTCTGCATGGATGTGGCTTTTTTCTTCTGAATCAAAGAATTTTTAAAAATTCTATAGTCGTTAACTCTCATTAAAGATAATGCACATTATTATTACATATATTTGACTGGTGAACTAAAAGCTTACAGCTACCGTTCATTTAAATTGAAACAAACTGTAATCCATTAACTTACTTCGATTTACTTGGCTTACAGACAATATTATGTGTTTGCCAATCTTTCATCTGACAACTTGAAGAACAGTAACAGACCTGCTTACACTTGGTGCATCTTAAGGATCCTAAAAAGATTACAAAAAGATTACTGAAACATCAGAAAAAAACCTTCTTGGAGAAAAGCAATTGCAAACAATTAACATGTAACTAGCAAGAAAGCTACAGTACAAGTGTATAGATTCATTAGGTATTAAGCTCTAGCTCAGTGGTTCTCAACCTGTGGGTCGGGACCCCATTTGGGGTCGATCGACCATTTCACGGGGGTCGCCAAGCAAGGCTGTCTGCCATTTTTTTTGACCGCCATTTTTTTCCCCTTTTCCGGCGGGTGCCTTACCTCCCTTGGGCTGGGCCAGCTGGTGGTCGGCCTGCTCTATCTCTGCCGCTTGCCAGCTACGCCTCGGCCGGCACAGGGGGCGGAACCACACATGCGCGACGCTCCCAGGCAGGGAAAGTCCTCGACTTACAACCGGTTTAGTCCTCGACTTACGACCGGTTTAGTCCTCGACTTACAACCGGTTTAGTCCTCGACTTATGACCGATTGGGGTCGTGGCATTAAAAAGGTTGAGAACCACTGCTCTAGCTGAAGAAATCATTTTCTGCATTGCTTATATCAAGGCTGAATCAGACACCTACGAAGAATACTTAGCTTTATACTTCAATTCTTTTTATAGAAAACTGTTGTAAGCTTGTACTAAGCAAGTCTGTTTTCATAACAGTAGTTTCAAGTGATAAAACAATTATTTCAGAAAACTTAATTCAACTTATGTGTCTATATTTGCTTCAATTTGACAGATATAGGCTGCAGTTTCCATAAGGCCACTTAGTAAATTTGTGATCAGATTTAGATATTTCAACTGACACCTGAATTCACATTACATTAATTTCACTTAAAAATTATTAACAAGTAGCGCTATTTGATCATACTTTTAACTAACATTTTAAAGCCTGCATTATTTTGTCATAGATTAGTTAACAAAAACTTACCAAACAGCCCACAAAAATGGCAAGTGGGCTGATATAACGGACTGAACTGTGATTTATGGCTGATAGGTAAAACTTTGTCAGAAGTTGATAAATGCATTGCTTGTATCAATGCTGAGTCAGATACCTAAAAAGCATATTTACAAATATAAACATATGTTTATCTTAAATTTGTAAGATATTACTATTGTAATATTTTATATTAAAATTCTTAATTTCTCAGAAAGTGAGACTGATACAGAATACACAAAATTTAAAAGTACATGTCTCTCAGAGAAATATACAACAGCTACGTTAACATATGACTAGGCCAGGTTTTCTTTAAATACTTGAATATTATGTTACATACATTGAATAATATATGATACTTTAACATAAACCAAAGTACAGTTTATTATTAGTTATGAATCTAAATCCTGCCCACCTAGCAGTTTGAAAGCATGCAAATGCAAATAGATAAATAGGTACAACTTTGGTGAGAAATTAACAGCACTTTGGTGTATAGTCATGCTGGCTAGATGACCTGGAAATGTCTTCAGACAACTCTGGCTCCCTTGGCCCAGAAACAGAGATGAGCACCACCACCTATAATTGGACACAACTGGACAGGGGAAACCTTTATCTTTGTGAATCAGACAGTAACCTGGGAATAGCATACTTTATTACAATTAACAATCATATTAATACGACAGAGAAAAATTGTTACTGGAAACTTACAGGATTTATTTTCTTTGTAGAAGATAACAAATTATTCATAACTTTGAAACTCCCTACAATATACAATTGAAATGTTTAGAATCAAATAATTTAACAGATTAAATATATTTTTAAATCATTTATTCAATTTTATATGGTTTTTTGATCAGATAAAATGCTTATCCAGAAATAACCTAAGGTAGATTTAGATGGATTCAATTCTAGGTTAATGAAGTTTTCCAGTACAAGAAGTTCTAAGTTCTAATCATCAAGGAAACACGATTCTTATAATTAACTTGACACTTCAACTCAAGGGAGCATGAAACCATTACAGTTAGCCTTAATTTAGTGACTACCTTGTTTAACACCATTTGCAGTTACAATAGTGATAAAAAAGTAACTTTATGACTAGTCCTTGCATTTAGCATACAACCTTCAGAGGTCTGTAAAGCAAAATTGAAATAAGATCGTAACTTAGCAGAGTTACTGCTTTACCTACTAAACCAGGGATGTCAAACTCGCAAAGTCACGTGATGTGTCGCAATCTATCGCAACTTTTCTCCATTGCCAGCAATGGGGTAGGAGCGGTTTTGGCAGGACGCATCCGGCCTGTGGCCCGGCAGTTTGACACCCCTGTACTAACCATTTAGCTTAATGAGAAAGTTCCTAGTCCTAATTCTGGTTGTTAAAGGGGGACTACCTGTGATATTTTTTTGGCATATAAACGATCCATATGCTCAAAACATTATGTTCAATGCTATTATTCAATAATAGCACTATTCCCAATATTTGCAGATAAACAATGATTACAAGATTATAGCATACCACTTTGTTCTTTATTCCAATTAGCTGGTTTTCTTACCAAAACATACATACCTTCTGGATCATTGAGCTTTGACCCTGGAGATTGGGAAGGTGGGAGTTGGTTGACAAACTCCAGAGAATTTGCTGGAGGACCTTTACCTGATGAAAGAACAAAATTTTACAAACAGAAAACATTTTTTAGAACCAAACGCTTACAAATAATTAACCAAAAGTTATTATTCCTAGTTTTCAAAATCTCACAAAATTACAAAAGGGAACATGTAAAAATATAGCGCTACAAAGTACATTAAATTTAAAGGGTTTTTTCTCACCTTTCATTCCCACTCCAGCCACATTTAATGAAACAGTTTTGTGATCATAGCCATCATGGTTGTTTTCAACTGAACCGTTCCAATTTGCAACAACTAATTCTGCCTGCTCACAAATTGAAAAATTGTTGAGTAATGGTGGTACTTTATCAAGTACAATACTTTTGAAGTTGGGGCTTGTGCTGGGACTTCTCAAAGACTGATTTGGACTTTTGAGATCCCTTATCTGTAGCCTTTGTTCCATTTTGCACACATCTATATTAGAATCATTTCCTTACAATTTCATGGATAACTTAATAGCTAGGAAAGTAGAATAAATACATTAACAATTAAGTTGTACTAATAAACAATCCTAAACATAATTTAGATATTTCTACATGTAATGTTTTTCTGTTAAGCCTAGAACATGGGCTAAATCATCTAACCCCTCAGAACATAACACGATATTCGTAACAATATTTTAAAATGCAAAACAATTGTTTTGAAAAATGTTTTCAAAAGGGAATCATGTATTAAATCAGGGGTCTTCAAACTTGGCCCTTTTATGACTGGTGGACTTCAACTCCCAGAATTCCTCAGCCAGGCATGCTGGCTGAGGAATTCTGGGAGTTGAAGTCCATAAATCATAAAAGGGCCAAGTTTGAAGACCCCTGTATTAAATGTTTTGACCAGCAAAACAGATTTTCTAAAGTTAGTTTCTCATATTGCTTTTCATAGAAAAAAAACTGGAAAAAGTAATTGACCAAATTTAAACCACTTTCAGCACACAGAAGATATAATAAATGTTATTAAAAGGTTAAAGCTGTAGTATGCTGCAGTTCACTTTATTAGATGCACAGAACAACAGTTAGACTAATTAGGATTTAAACTGTGATGGAGGGAAGCAGAAGAAAGAATAGTTTGGGCATTCAGGTTATAGGAGAGATAGTTTAGTCTCATATGTTAATTACAAAAACTGCTATTAGACATTCTGATTTTTTTTCACAAATTCTCATCCTACAATGTTTTCAATACACACAATTCTTCAAAGAAAATCAATATTCCAAAGTCTGTAAAGCCGTTTTGTTTTAAAGTGTTCACTGTTGGGAATTATGGAAAATTTGGATAAAAAAGAAATGGAATTGATGCTGAACTTGATAACTGCTGCGAGATTATTAATAGCTCAATGTTGGAAAACGGATTGTTTGCCTACTATAGAAGATTGGGCATTTAAAGTTTCAAATTTAGCAGAAATGGCTAAGATTTCAGCCTCTGTGAAGGATTACTCACAAGAAAGATATATACTGGTTTGGAGAAGATGGATAGATTATATTGAGAACAAATATGGAACTAAAAAGTTTCATTTGGTTTTTGAGTAATATCTGTGATTGCTAATGTAATATATTTTATTAAAATTAAATATTTTGTAATAATGATTTGATATATTAGTTTAGGAGAGAGCTAAAGGATGTTATAGATTTGTTAACTTAAGGGTAACATAATTTAAGATAGAATATAATTATTGTATTGTAAACCCTGTGTGTAGCTCTGGGAAGTGGGGGGGGGGAAGGGAGGGGGTGGGAAAGGGTGGGGTCTGAGGGAGGTGGGGAGATATATTGTAAAACTTTTAAAAATTTTCAATTAAAAAAAAAAAAAAAAAGAATCACACCCAGGAATATTAACAGTTCCATTGCTATCTGCCTCAAGTTTCAAACACATACAGTAATCTCCACAATACTGGCACATGGATATATTTCAACTGAAATTTAGAAATCCAAAAGGTGATCCCATTACCTTCGTATTTCCCATACTAGGGTTATTTACACATTCTCATACGAATCAGACGCAAACGTAGTAGCACAGCAAGTGAAATCGCTTAGTCACACAAGTTCAATTTATGTAAGTACTAGCAAAATACACCAAAAATACAAGCATACATAAAAAAAACATTATTACACAATGCACAGAGTTTGGAAAACCACAGGCCACAGGAAACACGATTTACAATACTTCATTACTAGTACAACTAAAACACTTAGTCCCAACAAACAGGTTTCTTGGCTATGGTTTTGTCTATTCTTCCTTTTTCAAGAATTTAACGTTAATATTCCACCTTGGCCAAACCAAAACTTTACCGTCTTTTACAGTAACAAGGGTATCCAGCCCAGGAAAAACAACGATCGCACGCCAGATTACACGCTTAAGACTCGTGTCTGAGAAGCAAATGAGTGAAAGCTTGGAAGGATCCGGGATTGAGACTACTTAACTCTTAAATGATTAACGGCGCAGAGCGAGAAGGGAAGCGAATTCACACACCGGCATTAAATCATAATTAGTTGCAAAAAACGGCAACTTTTACAACAAAGCTTACACACTCCAAACACGGACAATTGCATTAGGGCTCGTGCGAGGTGTTAACGTAGTCCAAAAGTAAAAGACGCAATATCTAAATCCCGCAATGGAAGAGATTTAGCAATTTGTGGCTCGGTCGGACCACTCCAGACTGGGGCAAAAGCATTCGCGGGTGTATTCTCCAAGGGGTCCTGGGCGAGCTTAACTGCAACCTACCACCCAAAGGTTGAAGTAGAAGCGAAAGCGAGGGAGCTTACATTTGATAGCTTGGAAGCATAACCCGCCACTCTCCCCACTTAAAAAATAAAGGGCCGCAGGGTCTTTTCAACAGCCTCCTCGGCTATTGACTCCGAATGAAACGAAGCTTCGTTCCGGACGTTTAGCCTCGTCTCCTTTTCTCCACATCGCGTGATCGCCAGAGCGCAGGCGCCGCCTGTATAACCGCAGGACAAGGAGATTTTTGAAGGAAATGCCGGGAAGGGGGGAGGGGGGCGCGTTGCCTGCGCGAGCTGCGTGTTTGCAAGCTGTATTCTTAATTCTTTAAATTTCCTCGATGATGCAAACTCTTTTCATATTGGCTCGGTTCGTTGCCTAGGGTGTACGGTCCCTGTGCCTTAGCTTTACATATTTTCTTGCACGAGATTTGGACATCCGATTTCACTGCCTGTACCTAAAATACTCGTGTACAGCACAATAGTACAATAATGCTGATGTTTAGGTATTTGTCAAATGCTAAAGTATGAACATTGTGTATAGATGGCATTGAACTTGTGTTAACTATTTCAGTGCTTGCTTTCTTAGGAAGCAACTTCTGTTTGGTTCCGTGCATTTGACCTCCTTAAGTAATTGCAGTGTTAAAGTAATCTGTTTCGGAGACTAGGATAGTCCTATATCTGAGCCCAGTAGATTAAATACTATACCTTCGTTTACTATCCAAAGCAACTTTTTTTCCTAAGAAAGTTGTGCTTGCAGAAAGAAAATGCTCTTGCAGAATGTGAAACTCAATTGACCTTTTTATGTAACTTGCTAGCCTGCAATTTATTGAAATAATCAACTGTTTTAGATTCATGCAACATAGCAAACCACAAACTAGTCAGCCATATTTCAACCTACTGTTTTACTAACCCAGCTAGGGGAGTTAGTTTATGCTTTGGCCAGCTGTGTGAACCCACAAAATAAACAGCTAAATTAACTAACACTACCTCACACCATAAACTATATGGTAGCCATAGGACACTGAATCGCCAACTAGTTAACTACATTTTACTCTAACATGCTGTTTGATCTCATCCTGTGTGATAAAGATATGCCATAAAACCTAGAAAATAATGGTAATTCAGTAATCATGATTCAGTTAATGTTATGTAAAAATATTGCCAGAAACTAAAGCATTATAATTATGGATCTTATGGTTTGGAGCACCTTTGTGCAAGAATGTGGGTCTGAAGCTTGGATTTTTAAATAATTTCTTAATGAGGAAAGCTTTCAATACTCTATGAAGGATGGGTTCCTTGTGATTCATTTTGCCCTCTTTGCTTACCAATATTTATATAAAACTCGATAACATCTGAAAGTATTGGTTGAGATGCTGTTCCTTGCATATACATGAACTTTAGCTTTCTTGACAGATCAGGGATTACAATGATGCAGTATAAATATATTGCTGTAACAGTAAACTCATGTACAAATATCAAAAGCCACATTTTTTGGGCACATTACCACAAGATGGAACCAAAAATCAATGTGGCTCACATGCTTTACTCTGTGCATACCAGCATTACCAGATGGATTTGTAACTTGTTGACCAATCACACTCATTGTGTAGTCCTTAATGGAACTGCATCTACATGGAGGGAAAATTGCAGTGGGGTACCCCAAAGTTCTGTTTTAGCCCCAATACTCTTCAATATCTTCATCAGTGACTTAGACAAGGGAATAGAAGGGAGACTCATCAAATTTGCAGATGACACCAAGCTGGCAGGAATAGCCAATACTGCAGAAGATAGGCTCAATATACCGAAGGATCTTGATAGAGTTGAACAATGGGCCTATCTAACGAAATTCAATACTGGGAAAAGTAAGATTCTACATTTGGGCAAGAAAAACCAAATGCACAGGTATAGGGATAGCTCATCTCTTAGGTAAAAATCAAAATCCAAAAGCTTTGTCAAATGTTCTTTGCTAACAAAAGTCCAGTTAGGGTAACCAGATATAAATTTTTATTTTATCCCTGATTGAATAAACTAATCTTATATTCAATTTTTGAATTTTTAAGAATATTATTTTTTAAACCCTTCAAGCCATGGATCTCTATTGTTCAAGCACAGATGGCTTATCAGACTGGAGCATGCTGGTAGCCTAACAAAAACAAAGTCCAACTGGTTTTTAGATCAGGCTATGTGCAGACAATGGTGGCCAGAAGCCAGTCTGGGCTACTGTAATGAATTACAATGAAGCGGCAGTTTCTCGAGAAGGAGGGAGCACATTGCAAAGGGGGGGGGAGGTGCGGGGGAGACAAGAGGTAATACAGCCCAGAGCTGGATGAAAGATAAGGGCAATCTTAAATCTCTGATATATACACCAGGGCAAAGAAAATGACTGAAACCAGAATCTTGTGGTTTTATCACAAATGTAAACATGAGAGAAAGAAACTGGTTATATTTAGTCAGACAAGTTAAGAAATATAAATCATTTGATAGGATAGACCTGTGGTGGCGAACCTATGGCACGCGTACCACAGGTGGCATCCAGAGCCCTCTGTGGGCACGCGCACCCTCACCCCAGCCCTAGGCCTTCAGCTGGGTTTTATAAAACCTTTTCGCTTTAGGCCTCCGCCATGTGCAAAAAAATAATCAATTTCAACTTCTCGCGGGGAAAAAAAAGATCTCACAAAGTTGGAATTAATTGACTGAACTTTTTAGTCCCACCCAGTCTGCTGTTATCACCACAGCCATGCCCACCCAACGGGCCAACACCCACCCAACGAGCCAACACCCACCCAACGGGCCAGGCCCACCCGGCACCCGACGATACATAAGTGGGTTTTGGGTTGCAGTTTGGGCACTCGGTCTCTAAAAGATTCGCCGTCACTGGGATAGAGGCAATGAGGCATAAATGATGAAAATATTAAGCACTGATAAAGAGAAGTAAACATGATTACAATAAAATGTAATTACATGGCAAGAATTACAAAATAATGTTATAAGCAGCCCAGGGTTGCTTTGAAACTAGATGAATGGCAAATAAATATCATAATAAATAATAAATAAAATTTTTCCAAGGCCAGAGAAAAATAGAAGCAACAATAGAACACATTTTGCTTTAAGTTTAGCTAGAAACAAGTTGACAGAAACATTACAATAACTTGTTGTAAGCAGCAAAACAGTTGCCAGTAATTGGGCAGTATATAAATTTAATGATAATTATTAGATCAGCAATGGAAAATAAATGGTAGGCATTGAGAAAATGAAATGTGTGGCTGTGTTGTGGTTGTGTGATCCTGCCATACTATTCAACCGAAGCAACTTTTTAATAAAGAAATAATAATAATAATAATAATAATAATAATAATAATAATAATAATAATAATAATAATAATAATAATAATAATAATAATAAAGTTAGAAGGGACCTTGGAGGTCATCTAGTCCAACCCCCTGCACAGGCAGGAAATCCTATACCATTTCAGACAAATGGCTCCAGTCTCTTCTTAAAAACTTCCAGTGTTGGAGCATTCACCACTTCTGGAGGCAGGTTGTTCCACTGGTTAATTGTTCTAACTGTCAGGAAGTTTCTCCTTAGTTCTAGGTTGCTTCTCTCCTTGATCAGTTTCCATCCATTGCTTCTTGTTCTGCCTTCAGGCGCCTTGGAGAATAGCTTCACTCCCTCTTCTTTGTGGCAGCCCCTGAGATATTGGAATACTGCTATCATGTCCCCCCTCGTCCTTCTCTTCATTAAACTAGACATAAATGGTAGGCATTGAGCAGCCTTTCCTTGTATGCTTTAGCCTCCAGTCCCCTAATCATCTTTGTTGCTCTTCTCTGTACTCTTTCTAGAGTCTCAACATCTTTTTTACATCGTGGTGACCAAAACTGGATGCAGTATTCCAAGTGTGGCCTTACCAAGGCATTGTAAAGTGGTATTAACACATCACGTGATCTTGATTCTATCCCTCTGTTAATGCAGCCCAGCACTGTGTTGGCCTTTTTGGCAGCTGCAGCACACTGCTGGCTCATATTTAAGCGATTGTCCACTAGGACTCCGAGGTCCCTCTCACAGTTACTACTATTGAGCAAGGTACCCCCTATACTATACCTGTGCATTTGTTTTTTCTTGCCTAAATGTAGAACCTTACTTTTTTCACCATTGAATTTCATTTTGTTAGATAGCGCCCAGTGTTCAAGTCTGTCCAGATCCTCCTGTATCCTAAGCCTGTCTTTTGGAGTGTTGGCTATTCCTGCCAGCTTGGTGTCGTCTGCAAATTTGATGAATTCCCCATGTATCCCCTCGTCCAAATCGTTGATGAAGATGTTGAAGAACACTGGGCCCAGAACAGAGCCCTGGGGCACCCCACTACACACTTCCCTCCATGTAGATGCGGTTCCATTGAGGACCACACGCTGAGTACAGCCGGTCAGCCAGCTATGGACCCATCTGGTGGTGATGCTGTCTAACCCACATTTTTCTATCTTATCAAGTAGTAGGTTGTGATCTACTTTATCAAATGCCTTACTGAAGTCCAAGTAAATTATATCCACAGCATTCCTCTGATCCACTAATTTTGTCACTTGGTCAAAGAATGCAATAAGATTTGTCTGGCATAATCTGTTTTTGACAAACCCATGTTGGCTTTCGGTAATGACTTTGTTTGCCTCTAGGTGTTCGCTGATTCGTTGTTTGATTATCTTTTCCAGAATCTTCCCAGTTATTGAGGTCAGGCTGATAGGTCTGTAATTTCCTGGGTCCATTTTTTTCCCTTTTTGAAGATGGGAACTACATCAGCTCTTTTCCAATCCTCCGGTAGTTCCCCAGTGCTCCAGGATCTTTGAAAAATATAGTTCAATGGTTCTGAGATCACATCTGCCAGTTCCTTGAGAATCCTGGGGTGTAATCCATCTGGTCCTGGTGATTTAAACTCGTCTAGGCTGGACAGGTGCTTTGGGGTTTCTGTGTCTAGACTTCAAGCAAGAGAGCCCTATATGAGTAGCTGGTGCCTACCCACTGCGAAAGATGGAATCCTGGCGGGAATGCAGCTGTAGAACCAATAGAATACCCAATTGCTGCAACATGCGTGATAACTACCTTACTCCTTTGCAGGTCAATAGGCCATACCTCACCCCAGCAGATGTAAGATCCTAAAGCTGCTGCCAGGAGACCTCAGCTACAACTTGATAGTGCGTACATGCTGAAGAATGTGGACACCTGTGGGAGCAGCTACTATTGCTACTTTGCAGGATGAACTGGCGCTGTGTGGATATGACCCTAGATAGAAGATCTTGCCTAATTGCACATGTGGTAGCGTGAGAAACACCAGCTGCCTGTACTGTGTATAGTTTCTTGGAATCATTCCAAGAGGCTTGAAGAAGCGAGTCATCAAAGAAAGCAGATCCAGCTCCGTGCTAAATATACAATATGGATGTTGGGCACATCGATTTCTTTTGAATCATGATTGGAAAGCTTCTGCATGTGAGCTAATCTAGAAAGATAGGTTCTACGAGTTCGGGGTCTGTATAAAAGCAGATTCCCCGGACTCTACGAATGCCAGGCTACTTCCACTCTAGCGTTATTGTTCGTGGACTACGTTGTAGTAAGAAAGCTCTGCGATTCTACTCCAATCTCCATAAACTGAACCGCAGCTTCTCTCGATGGCGAGGTTAAACATCAGTAGTTTCATTTAGCAAACGGCTCTAATCCTCGAAACCCGTGCGATCATCAAAAGGCAGGGCCGTTACTCCCAACCAGATTCGTCCCAGTGGGAGGGGGAAGCGATGCCTGCTATTTTACTAGGCATGGATCGCAACGCCCTGATAAATGACGAGAGGCAGCTTTCGGGCTGCTGAGTGAGGAATTAACCCAGGCCTATTCGGGATATTTTCTCCTCCCCCTTGCAGGCTGATAATCGGATCTCGCTCCGCCTTCACTCCGCCTCTCCAATGAAGCTACTCTGGATCCCCGGGGCAGCCATCTTTGTTGATGTGTCAGCTTTCAGTTCCTGTTAGGGGCTGCAGCAGGAACGAGAGGAGCGAGAATGACTCTGTACCCTCCCGCTACACGCACACCCACTCCCTTACGCATTCTGGGTCTTCGGTTCTAATTAGCAATGGGAGAGCGACTACTAAAGCAACAGATGCTCCGGTCCCCAGTCTCCTAGCAAACGGGTAAGCGCTTGCCGACTGGGCTTTGGAACATATTGCGATCTGATGAGGTTTCAGTCACAAAGAATGTAGATCAAGCTAGGTAGGCTACGCGAGAGGAATGTGGGCTCGGGTAATAGGCAGGAAAACCTGCTCTTGCTTACAGGGGTGGATTCCCACGACTTCTTTACCTATCTGCTCGAGGTGGTTTGTTTTTTTTTTTTAATGGGGAAAGGTTTTTGACGTCAGACACCGAACCTTCACGAGGCTTCCTCTCTGCTTCTCCCGCGGAACCCCGCGTAGGTTACTAAATGGGGTTCCATAGGGACATTATTTCTTAGCCCCTCTCCTCGTATGAAAGTATTCGTTGGCTTTTGTCATTTTTGTTCAATATTGGTGGACGGTGCTGTTAACATTGGATACCAATGTTTACCAGGAAGTAAATGATAGAAAGGTCCTCCAAGGTGTTGGCCTCAAGGTCAGATATGTAAGGTGCGAGGAATTCTTTTAATTCCTTAGGTGACTGATCCTTTAAGGATACCTTTGTACCTATTGGTGCTGCCTCCTTACTGTTACGCATCTGAAAGGTGTCAGGTATAAAATCGTTTGGAGTCTCTGATGTTTCAGACTTCTGATGCGAGCCATAATATTTGAATATAACCATTTTAAATCAAACCGACATAAAGACTGAAAAAGGATTGTGCGCCTTGATTTCTTTGTTACTGTAGGATGCCTGTGAAATTTAGATTTAGCATTAAGTTTTGGAAAATGCAATACAGGAATACATCAGATAAAAGAGCTTTCTCTAGTTAAGGCAAACGTCCTACCTGAAAAGCTTTTGGCTTCGCTGTATATTTTACTTTATTGGTTTGCAATTAAAATATTTTCTGTATTAAATATTCAATCTAGGTTGCATGGCCAAAAGCATAGATAAGAAAAGACATTTCCCTATGTTATTTCTATCTTCATTCTTTATTATCAATAGTAGTTGGATTACTGCATAAAAGTGCTTTTGGCATCATTTTCAGAAGATTTGTGAGCTTCATTATGTTTATTTAAGAGTAAATCCCTCTAGGTTCAGTGGGACTTAGTGACAGATAAACATAAGCCTTTGTTATTGTTTTGAATGTTGAGCTATGACCAAGGCATTTTGTGGCTTCCTTATTTAAAAACCAGGTAGCCAGATGCTTATAAAAGCAGATGATATAAGATTCAAAGTCACTTGGAAAGATTCCAAAGATCAATTTGCTCACAAAGCCATTCTACACAATTTATCCATAATTCCTGCCCGTTTTGCTACAGTGATCTTTCTGAACAGCTTTTGTTACAGGCTGAAAATTGAATAAATACAATTTAGCATACTTGAGTAATCTTTTAAAAATTAATAGCTAAGGAATAATACAGCACCAGATTCTTCATTCTTGCACTTTATTCCCACATTTTGTGAGCCAGGGAATGGTGTTTGTTTTTTTTTGTGAACCAATATGGTTGGCAATTATATATGACAGCCATATAATTTAGATAAATGAGTTAATGCTTCTTGGTAAAATTGACTTGCATTTCTTTGATCTGTGCAGTTGATACTTATTATCTATGTGAACAAAGAGTATTATTCAGTAGGCTTGCTTTGATGATTTTTAAAGCTAGTTTATACAAGCTGCTCAGAGCAAATGTAATATTTGTCTTAAATGACATTTCCTAATTATTTGGACAGAAAAGATGCTTAGGACAGCTCATAATTATGTGTTTCACACACACACAAACACACACACACACACAATTTAATCCATAATAATAGCATAGCCCAATAACCAATTCATTTAAAAAGCCTCATAGATAGAATCATCATGTGTTTATATATACAGAACTTGTATTTTTTTAATGTATAAGGATACATGATGTTCTGAATCAGTTATTCTATGCTACCATTTCAAGCTGATGTCTCTATATTTTCTGTTTTATTATGTATATTATGGATCCAATCAAGTTACAAGTTATTTGACACATAATAGAACACAATTTGCCATTCATAAATTTTGAGATATTGTTGCAAGGGACTGTTTTACCTTTATACATAAGGTATATTGAATTCTATTTGCAGAGAATTCAATATAAGAAACAGTAAAGCAATGCTGTGACAATTAGCTAATGACGGAGGTTGCAGATCTTAGCAGTCTGAAAGTCCTGAATTGATTTAATGTTAAACCCCCCCAGGCCCCTTTTTTTTTTTTACTTTGCTGCTTAGTAATTTTACAATATTACATGACCTAGAATAGGATCAGTTTGACAGGTTAAATATTTATTTCAATTTTTGCCTTAGCAGCAGAACACCAAGCAATGACAGATAAAGTAAAATTCAGTGTTAAGAAACAGTGTAGGAATAATAGTAGAAATATACTGGATGTATCAAATTATTTTGTCAGTAAGCTCTGTTTTTCTGCCTATTTATTTGTATCTTGATTTATTGGTCACTTGTCTTCTCACACGGTAATGTAATATGTGCAACAAAGGAGACTTCCATTTTGAGCTATAAATCTCTTGACTGAAAGGTACAGACAGGAAAAGACATTTTCAATGTTATAAGATTTAATTATATATATATAACCTTCTCTATTAAAAAACAATACAGTTCACAGTTGGGTTAAAATAGCACAAGATGTGATATTAAATCATAAAAAGTGATAGGATATAAAATGTAGATTACTAGAAAAACATAAAATACATGTTAAAGTGCAAAAGAAAATTTAAAAACAATAAGTTTCTCTGAGATGTCCTTAGAGTTTTCAAATGTTGCATTTTCTTGACCTGTAAAATGATAAATGAATTTGTGTGGTTTCCCTTTCCTATTCGCTCCCCCCCATCTAATTTCTTTCCAATTAGGGATGGACAAGATGTAAATATACCACTAATAATAATTATTGATACATATTTCAAATACAACAATGGTGTAATCTTATAATATTAACACATTTTCTTTGAACATTTACAGTAAGTGAACTTTAAAACAATATTTTGAATAGGTGGATGTGCTTGCAGAATTTTCATAATTTCTGCTGCAGAAGATCCTGATTTTGTTATTGCCCGCAATACGGTAGTTCAGTTTTGACCACCATCCAACTGAGGCATGGAAGACATAAGGCTCAGAGCCAGACAAAAGCCAGAGCCCTAGCACAGCTTGTTTTGGGTTTTCCTCTCTTTGCATCACAAGCCAGTAACTTGGTTTCCCAGGCAGAATGCGAGTAGATTCTGCAGGGCTGCAACTTTGCATGTTTACTTGCAAACAAAGCAGGAGTTCTACCAGAATATCCTGTTCCTGCTATTAGCTTGTTCATGCAAATTGGACATTGATCCACCTTATCATGATAAACCCCATAATAATTTGATACACACTTCAAATTGTTAATAGTTTGAGTGCTTCTGGTTTAAATGGAACATTTGGCCATTTGGCAAATTTTCTATGGACATTCTAATTGATATTCCCTTTTTGGGATGTTGCAAAATCTAGATCTATGATCAAGAAGATTTTTTCTTGTGTTTTGCCAAGATGTAGGTAGAATATTTTATTTTTGAAATTTCTGTCTTTTTCCTCCCATCATGCTCATTCACTCACTATCTAGTGTTCTTAAGAGACAGATCTCAGTAAAATCTAACAATGTAAATAATACTCTATGTTAAAAGGTCACCATTTGATTAGAGCTTACTGTATACTAAATATTTTGGTGATGGTAACCAACTGGAATGACTGTACATTTATTTATTATTCAAATAACAAGCATTTGAATAAGAGTATAGATGAATACCATGTTTAAACATGAACAAGGTAGGAACACTCCTCTGATACTATAATCAGAATTGTGATCCCTTTATAGAGATATAGAAGCTGTCTCCCATAGCCTTGCCCATAGCAGTCAGAAGACATAATCAAAACTCTTTAATTTCACAACATATGGACAGACTTAATCATAGTTTCAGTTGGGAAACTGTGACCATCCTAGACCAAGCCAAATGTAAAAAGACTAGGGAATTTCTAGAAGCCTGGCACTCTGACAAATTAGCCATCAATAGACAAATATTTATAAGTAATATCTACATACTGTGGAAAAGAGACAATCAACAAGCCAGAAAGGAAATTAAAAAAACAAAATAGCTCCCTCCCCTAATCAACATCCAGAATAGCATAGATTAACTCCAAGATTAATATCAGACCAACAATCAAGAAGTAAAGAGCCCAACCAAAGAAACTCCAAGACCATTCCCACCAACACTGACAGAGCAAGCAACTAGAATATAAACTGAGAGCAAGCCCCACTCCTTACTTCTACTGATGATGTTGTCTAGTTTGGGTAATGAAAAATCTGCAAGAAAACAACCAACTCAGAAAGCACCAAGGACCCCTCATAGCCTTGCCCGAATCCCAGAAACAACCTAGAGATGAGAGGAAAAAAACCCATAAATAGTAGAGTTTCTTTTCTTATGAAAGAATGTACAAAAAATAATTTTCCTTAGAGGCATTCTGATCTTAATATCCAGTAGGTTGATTGAAAAAAGCATTTTGCATCATCTAGAATTACCTTTTCCTGTACAACCAACTTCTTTTGAACCCAGGTTAAGTTTCTGGCCCTTGAGAAGGAGAGTGATGGTTGAAGTTGGGTGTACCTTTGAGTTTTGGCACCAAGTGAAAATTTTAAAAGACTCAATCCTTTGACTAGAATAGTTGGGAAGGCTTGTGTATTTATTTTAATGGTGACCTACCGGAGACTTGATGGAATATATTCCCATTCCCCATCCAAACTTGCACTTCCAAACCATCATAAAGGGTAACATAACATAAAATGCATGAAAGTGGTCCTTGGCTTACATCCATTTGTTTAATGACCATTCAAAGTTCTAATGGCATTGAAAAAAATTGACTTGCAACCGTCATTGCACTTACATCTGTTGCAGCATCCCCATGGACACGTTATCAAAATTTGGGTGCTTTGCAACCAGCATGTATTTACTATAGTTGCAGTATCCCGAGGTCATGATGTAATTGACATTTGCAACTTCCCAGCAGGTGGGAAATCAGGTTTGCTTAACTACTGTGTGATTCAGTAAACAACCATGGCGAAAAAGAGCATAAAATTGGGCACAACTTAACAACCAACAAGCAATGGAAATACTGGTCCTAATTGTGGTTGTAAGTCAATAATAATGTGTTGTGAAATCTTAAAGCTTTAATCTACTTGTATCAAAGTACAGTGGCCATGTAACTATTGTTTTGATTAGATAAGCATTCCTATGTCTTCCCAGGCTATTTTAAAAAATAGAAGTTAAATCCCAGCGTGCACTCACATACTTGCTATATTATTCTTTGATTGGAAATCCAGAAGTTTCTGGAAAACCTCTAAGAAGCTTCTGAAAATAATTTTATTTGTATTAGAATCACGTATTACTCAGTTACTATTACTATTCAAGCTATACTCACTATGATCAACTACTTGTTTGGTGAGGATATTATTTGTCTAAAAATGGTTCTTGTGTTAATATGGCATAAAGTCTTAGGTCAAAAATATTTCATATTTTGTTCAAGCCCCATATTATCTTAAGTATACAACTCTGTTGCGTTGTTAAAGCGATGTGGTCACTGATCTGTTTATAATTACATTTATATTAGTTTTTATATGTATACTGTATAGTTAGTACTCCTAAGATCTTAAGGCTGCAAAGGTTAGAGTTGTAATTGCAATTCCATAGTGTCATTTATGGCAGAGCAAGGAAAATGTAGTTGGATTAGAAAGGAAAGTTTGTTGATATAGTTGCTGGTTTCTATTTCCGCAGAAGTTTAGGAAATCAGAGATTAATATGCTTGTTTACAGCTGACATGATATGGCAGATGTTTGCTTTATTTTCATGTATCTGATCTAACAGAGCTTTGATGTTAAATCACTGCAATCGATGTAGAAAGAGGTTTAAAAAAATGAAGAACGGCAACTGTATAGTCAAGCAGTTAGGCTGGCTATTTTAGTGAGGAGTACCTGTTTAAAATATGCTCTTTCAGAAGGTACAAAGAGATTCATCTCTTCATGCTGGCTTTTCTGAATGGAATCATGTTCCTTCTTGATTGGCCACTGGTTAAATGGACTGAATTCTTTAGGGAAAAGGAAACCTGCTCTCATAGAAGTTGGCATGAAAGACCTTTGAGAACAGAGGGGTGGCAGTACTCTAAAATATGAAGCAGATAGGATTCTGACATACTCTTTAGTTGGATTGAAGCTTTTGCTACCCTTTTGTAGTTTTTCAGAGTGGATGGAGTGACTGTCATCATCTTTCGGTGTCCTTGAAATTAACTTCAGAGATGGAAATGAATGAATCAACTTTTCCTGCTTAAAATATGCTGTCAAATAAATATATAACCCTGTGATATATACAAAGAAGTGATTCCATCTGCCTTGTTCCTCAAACACAAAATAGCTACTTCAGTGTTATTGGAAAGTAAATCGCTATATGTATTTTGAAGAATCTTCCTTCTTATGAAATCCAAGTCAGAACACCTTTCTTAGCATTCTCTTCCGATGCCAACTTCTAAGGATAAGGGAAATATAGCTTTGTAGATACCACAAAGTTAGGATTGATCTTTTCAGTCTAAGGATAAGGGAAATATAGTTTTGTAGGTACCCACAAAGTTAGGACTAATCTTTTCAGTCTCACAACTGGAATATGTTAGAACCATGTGATCTAACATGAATAAAAGCATGGATCACTCAGAATGGTTTGTGTTTTGTTTTTTTTGCTGTAGTTGCAAGTGTATAATCTTTTGTCAAGTTTTTACACACTAATACTTCCATACTCTACTCTGCACATAAAAGCCTATCTGCCATTCTTGAAGAGGAATGTATATGGATCATACATAGTTGTATATGGATTATAGCTTTGAGCTTCTTATGACGCAGTAAAGGAATTATTTGCCACTTATCACCAAACACTACATGCTGTATAGCATAATTTTATCTTCCTTTCATTGTTATTCTTTACAACTTTTTAAATATATGTGATACTACAGTTCATATTTATTATTTCAGTTTTAAATAAATTCAAAGTCCTTCCTTGCCCCATTAATAAGAAACTATTTATTATAGTCATTTCTGCATAAAGATAAAATATAATATTTACTTGCTCTAGGTAATATTTGTTCCAGGTGTTAATCCATTTTGTTATTCATTATCTTAAGGATGGTCAAAATCCAGTACACATAAGCAATTTACTGTAATTGTAACTGAAGATCTGTAACTAAGCCTTGGTCAAAGTACATAACTCTGTTCGTTATAAAAGAATTCCTGTAAGAATACCCAGGGCAAAAGATAAATAGGTTGCAATCTTACAGTTTGGAAAAGAGTTCTGTACTGTGTATAACTGACTTTTTATTGTGTGTATTTGTGCAATAAACTAAGAGTAAGTCCTTGCAACAAACTTGTTGCGGAATGCAGACACTTATTTTACTGCATATAGAGGCTGTTTGACTTCTAGAAGTTCTGGGTGCCATAAACTTTAAAAGTAGGAATGATAAAAGAAAAAAAAAAGAAATAGTACATAGTATAAAAATCAAACCCAAGACACCAGAAGAAAATTATCAGAGGCTGGACAACCTACACACCTCCAAGCC
Source organism: Protobothrops mucrosquamatus (assembly GCF_001527695.2). Lineage (NCBI taxonomy): Eukaryota > Metazoa > Chordata > Lepidosauria > Squamata > Viperidae > Protobothrops > Protobothrops mucrosquamatus. Next base: position 1,393,808 of record NW_015386710.1, read on the forward strand.
TGTGAAGGAAGCTAGATTATCAAAGGCTTGAAATTATTGCAGGATTGGAACCATACAGCTCTTTTCCAAATCCTTTGGACCAATTTAAACTCCTTGGTTAAGAAGTCTTCATTATGTATATATTTTTATATGGTAGAACCATTCAGCAACTTAGTTTAAATTGTATGAACCCAAACAGTTTAACAATATAATATAGTATGGCCTCAGCTTGTTTTGTTTTATTTTATTATTTTTGTTACAAATAAATGCATTTTTTCAGCCTTTTCTATAAAATCTCTTAGTTTTTTTAGATCTGGATTACAGTATTTTAAGATTTATTCATTTTTCAAATATTTCCAATTCAGTTATTCCATGTGTAAAAAATGATTAGCACTAAATACATTTCTGTAAAATTTGAGAAATATACTTTTTTCAAATCTACATTTTGGGATGATGATGCCATTTAATGTTATTTCCGTGTATTTTTCCAATACCTTTTGATGGTGCTATCTAAGGTAAATAAATGGAACAAAATTTAAAGGAGTTTAAACCTACAGGAACTTTCCCTAGCTAGAGCTGAGAGCTGTCCAGATGTATTAATATAATCTATAATGTTTATTGGAGTCCAACACTTTTGGTATAGTCACTTTGCAGTGAATTTATTGAATGTTTCTACTATAAGATTCTCCTCATTTTATTAGGAATCATTACATTTTATTTTAAGAGCAGGAACAGTTCGTAAAAGATGGTTATCAGTGATATATTATGAAAGCAGAATAACTTGATTTTTCATTGGGCTTGGGAAATAAGTTTTTTTTTACTGAAGATATTGTGTTCAATTTTGTGTTCATGCTAATGGGAAATATAAATCTTCCACCTGTGTGCTTATAGCTAAGGCAAGGCAATTTGTGTTGTCAGCCAATCCTGTTTTGTTCATAGCATTAATGAGCTGGCTGTAATGCATCCTGTTTACTTTGTTCTTTAGACTTTTCAACACATTGTGAAATAGGAAGGGAGGAAGAAGTCCTTCTGTGCTTGGTACTCAGATGTGGAGTGTTCAAAGAGATTTCATATTTACTGTATATATTTTGTGTGCTCTAGGAGACAATCATATAAAATAATAGGATGCTAGCACTTTGTATTGTTTTACACATTCACTGTTAATAATAAAAATATAGTGTTTCTCATCAAAATGTAGATTATGCATACAAGGTTTTCTGAGTTTTCAGAGTGAATAAGTCTAATATTTTGTTTTATCCTTTGAAATGTTACTGTGTGCAATACAAACCAAGGAATGATAAAAAGAAACCTAAGCTTCATACTACTAATTATTGGAAGACGTATATATTAATCTGTGATATAACTATCTCTTCGGCTTACTTTATATTGTATTGTGCCAGGTAAAAGTCAAATAAAAACTCTTCTTGGTTAAATCTGATATTGGAATAGGGTTAAAGCTTTCTCTTGACTTTGATCATTAGCAGGTTTGAATGTTTTGAACAAGTTGAAGAACATATTCTGTTGGGGTTTTCCTTGAAACTCCTTGCCGCCCCATCCATCCCTGACACGCACGGTCCCATCCCTGACACGGCACGAAGGAACAGCCCTCAGGAACAAAGTGAGAGAGATGTCAGAACGGATGATAAACAAACTGGGATAACGTGTATGAAAGGGGACAGGAAGGTAGATATTATAAAACAAGGTGGGACACCCAGATTACAACCACTAAGGGGGAGGAGGATCGATCATAACTCAGTTGAAGCACGCAATGGGGCCAGAAGAAAATTGAACGATCCATGCCCCACATCTAGTAAAGAAAGTTGTGTGCATAGATGTGGGGGAATGGAGATAATTGCCATCAGTGGGGGAGTTGAGGGGATCCTTCCCAGCCCCAGAGTTAATGATAGAGGCATATGCGGGGGAGTATGGAGAGGAGATGGGAAGGAGCCACACGCTGACGGAAGAGATGCACTTGGAATGCAAAAGCACGGCCAGCTGGGACCGGTTACGCAATCTCGAAGCCGGATGCAGGCAATTAGGGATCGTATGTAAGCTTCTCCCAGAAACTGCCTTTTTTAAACCCTGATGATGTTGGGAGCACCCGACGAAAGCTAGGTTTGTTTTATTAAATATTTCCTATTTATTCTCTTGGTGATCGAGAGGGGAATGAGGAGAGACGTCCGGACCGCTACGGTTGGAGGAGATGGGGGGGAGAAACCAACCGTGATTTGACTGAAATGCTTTGTAAGACTTGTGAAACATCTGATAAAGGGAACCCCAGGCGCATAATTGAGGGTGCGACCAATGGTGGAAGTGTTGGGGGGGCCCTCCAGCCCCAGTATGGGTGATAAAGGGGTGTGTAATGAGAAACGGAGAGGCGATGTAAAGGGTTTACGCACGAGAAGAAGAAATGCATCTGGAGCGCAGGAGCACAGGAAGCTGGGCCCGATTACACGGTCACGCAGCCAGATGCAGGCACTTGGAGGCTGCATATAAGTTCCTCCCATAACCGCCTTTTTTGAACCCTGATGATGTCGGGAGTGCCCGACGAAAGCTTGGTTACCTTGTATTTTAAATGTTTTTAAATGCTTTTAAATGTTTTTAATTATTCTCTTGGTGGTCCGTGTTATTTTTGGTTTTGATATATATATATATGTTTTCGTAGATTTTCACGGGTACAGATATGCAGATCTTGGCATATTCGGGTCTTTTCCCGTGTAAGATTGAGAGTATCTTGGCGACGATTATATTATAATCACAAGTGCTTAAAATATTATCAGCAACATATTGTCTGGGTTTCAGTGTCTAGTTTACTAATACATATTAAGTTCCTTTCTGTCTATCTCGTTTTTCTAGCCAATTATAAAAAGTATCCCATGTTTTAAAATAAACTGAATCTTCTTTCTCTTTCATTTTCAATGTCAATCTATCCATTTCTGCACACTCTAAGGTTTTTTTAATTAATACTTCCTCCGCTAGTAAATCTTCATTTTTCCAATATTGAGCAAATACAATTCTTGCTGCAGTTAATATATGTAAAATTAAATATATACACTCTTTTTATAATTACCTACAATTATGTCTAACAAAAATAATTCTGGCTTAAAATCTATATGTTTTTTCATCATTTTCTCTAACCATGTATGTATTCTTAACCGGAAGTGGACAGGTTGATAGGAAGAGGCTGAACACGCTTTTGGACAAGAATAAATTGTTTTATTAACAGGTAAATTGGACATGTATCCAAATAGTCATGCTGCTCTCAACACCATTGCTTTCAGGATCACTTCCTGGTTTGCATCATATTTAAATTAAAAGGTAAAAACTATGATTGGCCTAGGACTAGGTAATATGGGTTATTTATTTAATTGGCCATTGATTTGCATAATTTGTTTTTCATTCTTCTGGTTAGATTGTGTCAGTGATATGTGATGGGTTATGAAAAGATTAAAAGATTAAAAAATATCTTCATGTTTTTCAATTAATGGAACCAATTTTCAAGTACTGACATAATATTTAAAAACCAACAAAATGATGTTCCTAGAATATAGTATATAATACCTCTTGTTTGTCTATATGACAATATGAATGATTTTATTTCTAGATCCTTGGTGGAAAGATGGATGAGCACTTACCAGAACAGCACAATATTCCAAGGATGGTCAACCTATCAAAGACTAGTAATGAATCTTCCAACTTACCAAGTGTTGAAGAAGCTGACAAACAGTTCTATATTCAGGATGATGTACATATTGCAGACACAAGATGTGAAAAAAGCACTTTAAGCATAGAAAATGAAGAGTTAATACTGGATCCCACCTTACCATCTATTGATTTAAATGAGGATGGAGATGTAATTGAAGCACAACCTGCTCCAGATTTTAATGGAGATTGCTGTGAGTTAAAAACAAAAGAATCCAAGGAAGCAGATTGCTTGCCCAGTGGACAAGGCGAACAACAGGTTTTGAAAACTGAGGACAAAAATCAATCCTTGACAGACCTATTTCAGGATCCTGTGAAAAGACCTTATGGGGTCTGTTCAGAGAGCCCATATGACACGGATTACACTAAGAACCTAATCTCAAATCTAGAGAATGCTTCCTCTCAGGACGCTTTGCTAGAAGAAATTGAATCTGAGCTCCTGTCAACAGATTTGTTGAAAAATCCCACACTTTCAAACGGAATGTGCAATACGAAGACTACATTGGCTCTATTTGAAAAATGCATTCAAGATAAATATTTACAGCAAGAGCACATAATAAAGAAGTGAGTACTGTGTGAATAGCTGCATACTGCCGCTTAAACATTTTTATGGTCTGTAATAGATTTAAAGTTTTGTCTGGATAACCATAATGATATGATCATACTGCAACTGATAGTTGGACAAATATTTTTGAAACTTTGATTTTTAGGAGTGCCTTAAGGTAACCCTTTGGGAATGTGAGGGCCAAGATGCTTGTTAATCTGCGAAAATTGGGCAATGTCAGCCCAATGTCTATGTTAGTCATATTTTTCATTGTACTTTTTGCTGGTGAGGAAATACTTTGCATTAAAAGTAGAATGAAAAACCTTCCATTGTCAAGCATTTCTTTTGCTATAATGGGATCCTGAGTAATTGGTTAAGAAATAAATTGTAGTCTAAAACAACATAGGCTGCCTAAAATTATGCAGTATCCCTGCTAAGATGCATTGTCATCAGATATGACAATTAGTGTAACATACTACATAAAAATAGATATTGGATATATATGTTTACATTAACCTTGAATTAAAGTTAGATAGGGATAATTACCTATAGAAGATGAACTTACAATAAAAGGGGTAACTGGAAAGAATTTAGTCTAATATGAATTGAAGCCCTTTGCAAAATCACCATCGTATCTTCTGTTTTATGTTAGAGGAGAGTTGCTTAATTGGCTTCATAGCTAATTCTTAACTATGAAATTACCATTATCCAAAGGTTGAAATGATACTGTAAAAACTTAGCAGTAAACACAACAGTTGCTAAAGCATAGCAACCAAACATAATATATAGTCCGCCTATCAGAATTTTTGTCAGTTGATGGAGCATTTGTTGTTGCATAGTAACATATACAAAGTCAACTATAATCTACATTGGTTGTACATTTTTTAGACATGGTTGCGAATTTAAAATAGAGGCACTGAATGGGTATTGCGATCCCCCTGTGATTAGTAATGTATACTTCATGAATTTTTCAAGGTAATTGGATCCAAGAAGATTTAGTTATTTTTATAAGTTTGATTTGAGTAGCCATCTTGAGTCATATACTGAGTGGTAGATATATAAATAGATTAAATATAAATGCTCTTGGACTAATCAATACTTTCACCCAAAGCACTCTGCAGAGGCCAGAGAGTGAACTTTTTTTAATTGATATTTTTTATTAGATTTATCAAAAGTATATAATATAAATAAAAATAGTGTAAAAATGGGGAAGGCGAAGGGAACGAAAGAGATATAGGGTAAAGGAGAAGAAAAGAAAAAACGGATTCTTTTTAGTGCAGTAGAGTAACATAATAACGTTATAGCTTCAACTTTTTACTTTTACATACTTAATATGTACTAGCCATTCTATAACAACAAACTTATATAATTAGCAGAATCCAAAGTCAACCTGGATAGTGAACCTTTGAGAAGCTATACAGGATCCTGCTTCCTTTTTTTTTTTTGTCTTCTAGCCTAATAGTTTGGATATATTTCCAAACATGTTATTTTTGCCATGAATGTAGCTGTTCTAGGTGCCCAGGTTGTGCTGATTTGTTGTATGACTTTCGAGCTTTTTCTATCCAGACAGTTTCTTTAATATACAGGTAGTCCTCTATTAAGACCACAATGGAGCTCAAAATTTATGTGCTAAGTGAAACATTCGTTAAGTGAGTTTTGCCCCATTTTATGGCTTTTCTTGCCACAGTTGTTAAGTGAACCATTGCATTTGTTAAGTTGGTAACATGGTTGTTAAGTGAATCTGGGTTCCCCATTGACTTTGCTTGTCAGAAGGTCACAAAAGCTGATCACATGATCTCCCCCCCACTGCAGCTGTCATAAATATGAACCAGTTGCCAAGCATCCGAATTTTGAACATGTGACCATGGGATTGCTGCAACAGTCATGTAAAAAATAGTCATAAGTCACTTTTTTCAGTGCCATTGGAACTTAGAACTGTCACTAAGTAAAACTGTTGTAAGTCAAGGATTACCTGAAACTCTGCAATTTTCATCTAAAAGCTGTCCGTCCACTAGTTCCAGGAAAATAGTGTGGGCTATTGTTTTTTTTTCCTGAAAGGCAATCGAAATACAACTTTACTGTTTGAGATAATAATAATAACAACAACAACAACAACAACAACAACAACAATAATAGTAAAGTTGGAAGGGACCTTGGAGGTCATCTAGTCCAACCCCCTGCTCAGGCAGGAAACCCTATACCATTTCAGACAAATGGCTGTCCAGTCTCCTCTTAAAAACTTCCAGTGTTGGAGCATTCACCACTTCTGGAGGCAGGTTGTTCCACTGGTTAATTGTTCTAACTGTCCAGACGTTTCTCCTTAGTTCTAGATTGTTTCTCTCCTTGATTAGTTTCCATCCGTTTCTTCTTGTCCTGCCTTCAGGCGCTTTGGAAAATAGCTTCACTCCCTCTTCTTTGTGGCAGCCCCTGAGATATGGAACACTGCTATCATGTCCCCCCTCATCCTTCTCTTCATTAAACTAGACATACCCAATTCCAGCAACCGTTCCTTATATGCTTTAGCCTCCAGTCCCCTAATCATCTTTGTTACTCTTCTCTGTACTCTTTCAACATCTTTTTTACATCGTGATGACCAAAACTGGATACAGTATTCCAAGTGTGGCCTTACCAAGGCATTGTAAAGTAGTATTAATACTTCACGTGATCTTGATTCTATCCCTCTGTTAATGCAGCCTAGCACTGTGTTGGCCTTTTTGGCAGCTGCAGCACACTGCTGGCTCATATTTAAGTGATTGTCCACTAGGAGTCCGAGGTCCCTCTCACAGTTACTACTATTGAGCAAGGTACCCTCTATACCAGGGGTAGTCAACCTTGGCTCTTTTATGACTCGTGGACTTCAACTCCCAGAATTCCTGAGCCAGCTTAGCTGGCTCAGGAATTCTGGGAGTTGAAGTCCACGAGTCATAAAAGAGCCAAGGTTGACTACCCCTGCTCTATACTATACCTGTACATTTGGTTTTTCTTGCCTAAATGTAAAATGTTTTGAAGTTTTGATCTGATTATTGGTTTTGAAGGTACATAACCCAGGAAAATTAAGGAAGTGCTTAATTTGTTCCCTTTGCAGTAGTGAAACTCTTTCAAAGTGTCATTTGCTTTGATATGCTACTTAATTTAAAATTCAACCAATCAGTTTATCATAGGAGACTTGGTAATATGCTTGTTAGCCAATGTAAGAAAACCAGAAGGTGGGTTTTTTAAAATCTGACTCTAGCTAACCATGTATGGATATGTCCAGTTATGGAGTCCCAGCTCTGCCAGTAAATAAAAAGCACCACACAGGATGTATTACCCTGATGCCTTTTAAAAAGTTAATACAAATTCACAAAGGACAGTTCTATTTCTGGATATTAACAAGAGATAAATTTTGGAATTTAACATATTCCACAGTTTCTGGTCATTACGTAATACAGGTAGTCCTCGACTTATGACCATAATGGAGCCCAACATTTCTGTTGTTAAGTGAGACATTTGTTAAATGAATTTTTCCCCATTTTATGATCTTTCTTGCCACAGTTGTTAAGTGAGTCACTGCACTTAATATGTTAGTAACCTGGTTGTTAAGTGAATCTGGTGTCCCTGTTGACTTTGCCTGTCCCAAAACTTGATCATATTACCTTGGGTGACAGCAACGGTCATAAATATGAACCAGTTGCCAAGCATCTGAATTTTGATCACATGATTATGGGGATGCTGCAAAGGTCTTAACTGTGAAAAATGGTCATAAATCACTTTTTCCAGTGCTGTTATAACTTTGAACGGTTACTAAATGAACTGTTGTAAGTAGAGGACTACCTATATATTCAGCGTATGAAGCTCATTTAGAATGTTTTAAAATTAAGCAAAATTTACATTTAGGCAGCAGCCTTCCCTAATCCTTATTATGCTTAATTCAGGCATGGCCCTGTTTTGTGTGCCCAGTTCAATGAATCTGAGTGTAACAACATGAGAAATATTTTTCGGTTGGTTTCTTTGAGATCTAAGATTTTCATCTTTTTTTTATATTATTTTGTATCTTCTTTTGTTGATTTTCCTTCTTCCTCTTAATAATTTTATAGCCTTTTAATATTAGCTGTTTCAAGAACAACCTGTAATTCTAAAAACAAAGGTATGTGGAGAAACCTAACATCTCCTGTGGACATTTCTTTTTTTTTTTTTTTTTTTTTTTTTTTTTTTTTTTTTTTTTTTTTTTTTTTTTTTTTTTTTTCCTTTTTTCCACTATACAACAAAAATAAAACTAAAAAAAAATGTTTTTTCCCTTAACAAAACTGTGTTATACATCTCATATATATTATGTACAATTTATTTACATCAGTAATCATGTCTTTTTCTTTCTTTGTTCTAGCCAATCATAACATTTGTTCCATATTTCATAAAATTCTGTTGCCTCCTTGTCTTTTAATTCTAGTGTAAGTTTATTCATTTCCGCGCATTCAAGAATTTTGCATATAATCATATCATTTGTAGGTATGTTTTCCCCCTTCCAACACTGAGCATATACTATATGGGCTGCTGTCAATATATATATAATGATGTGCTGGAGTTGCTTTTTTATCTTTAAATTTATTATACCCAGAAGAAATAGTTCAGGTTTGAATTCAATTTGCACCTTAGTTATCTCCTGTATCCAGTTCCCTATCCATTCCCAATAGCTCTTTGCTTTAGTGCACAGCCACCACATGTGATAGAATGTCCCTTCCTTATTTTTACATTTCCAGCATTCCGGATTCATATTTTTATACATTTTGGCCAATCTCGCCGGTGTTAAATGCCATCTATAAAACATTTTGTATTGGTTTTCCCTAT